>NW_005327534.1:0-1032 GCF_000412655.1 Myotis brandtii | reverse complement strand
CTCTTCCCTCTGTGTGTGTGTATGTGTGTGTGTGTCTCCTTTCTCCCTCTCCCTCTAAAATAAATAAGCGTATCCTCAATGAGAATGATATAAAAATAAAGAGTCAGCCTTCAGGGTTATTTATTTATTTTTAGTTCCAGTGTGATTTAGGGGCTACTTCTAAGACTAATTCACTACACAGGCATACCTGTAGCATTATATTTACTGTCACTTATTCTGGTAATTAACATGTTAGGTTCTCCTACTAAACTATATAATTCTTGAGAACAAACTCCACGTCTATTTTCATATTCCTGGCAGCTGTTATGTACCTGGCACATGTCCTACTCAAAACACATGTGTTAAATGAACACATGATACCCACTCTGATGTCACCTGAAGATTATCAGCAAATGTCGCTGAGGACCCCAAGGCATTAAAACCCCTTTCCTCCTGAGATCATCCCTTCCCCATACTATGGAAAGCTCTTGCAAGGTGTCTATGCCCTGGATGGATTCAAATTAATACAGCTAGAATGGTGTTTTAGCGTAGCTAATCGAGTTAAATAACAAAGAAAAACCAGGTTCTCATCTTAAAACACTCATACTATTTTTTTAATGCTAAAATAATAATCTGTTAAAGATAGATATTGGAATGTAAACATTTAATTGACCAGCAGTTTTGCTTTTATCTTCAAATTTTCCTCCGTGGGGTGGCAGAGAGAAAAGAAAATGCTACATTGGAATTTGTCTCATTAAATCAGTTAATGATGCAGAATCACCCCCTTCCCCCCAAGTGGGACCCTGGGCTAGTGAATCTCTTCTCTGCTGCCTTCTGGGCGTCATGATTAAAATATTCTAGGGAGATGGGGGTGGGAGCAGGAACAGGGACACACAGAAGAGGCAGAACCCAAGTATTTCAGTGAATCCAGACTTGAGTCAGGACCATCACTTCTCTGGCTGCCTTGTCTTTATGTACTGAATAATTGTCTTCATTTAGAATATCAATTACAGTCTTCTTCTGAATGTTGAGCCTGAGCCTCTCTCCACCCAT
>NW_005327533.1:0-334 GCF_000412655.1 Myotis brandtii | reverse complement strand
TTTATTGGTTTTTTACAGAGAAGAAGGGAGAGGGATAAAGAGGTAGAAAGATCAATGGGAGAGAAGCATCGATCAGCTGCCCCCTGCACACCTCCTACTAGGGATGTACCCTCAACGAAGGTACAAGCCCTTCATTGTAATCGAACCGGGGACCCTTCAGTCCGCAGGCTGACGCTCCATCCACTGAGCCAAACAGGTTAGTGCAGTATAATCTCTTATACATACTTTAATTTGGAGATTAAAGGAGAGTAACAAAAACTTGAGAAATTAAGACTTTCAGATTACAATGCAATATAAAGATTTCATGTGAGGCTGACTTAAGTATGGGGAAGCT
>NW_005327532.1:0-268 GCF_000412655.1 Myotis brandtii | reverse complement strand
CCCCCAACTGCCCCCTTGCTGGCCTGCTCACTCCAAGCTGCCTCCCCTCCGCTGTCCTGATCACCTCCAACTGATCCCCACTGATGGCCTGCTTACCCCCAACAGCCCCATCCCCCACCAGCCTGATCACCCACAACTGCCCTCTCCTCTTGGCCTCTAACCACCTCTACCTCGGCCCCGCCACCATGGCTTTGTACAGAAGAACATCTGGAAGGTCTCCTGAAAGGTCTCCGAGTCTAATTAGCATATTACCCTTTTATTAGTATAG
>NW_005327531.1:0-238 GCF_000412655.1 Myotis brandtii | reverse complement strand
AGATTGGACAATGAACCTGGGAGGGCATGAGGGAGTCATCTGGGAGCTGAAAATTGTTAAGTTTGGCTGATGATGCGGGCTATGAGAGAATTCACAACTAATGCAGTGAGGACATTTATTTCACTTTCCAAAGGAGGAGAGGGCCAGGTATTGCTAGTCAATACAGGGCAAGGAACAAAGAGTGGCTTCTGCTTTTAAAGGGCAAGCAATTGCAGTTGCTAAGCAACAAGGAAGCGGG
>NW_005327530.1:0-213 GCF_000412655.1 Myotis brandtii | reverse complement strand
AACAACTAATCAAAAAAATTCAAACAACAAATACCCAGAAAAGAAGGAGGGAGCTGAATCTGAAGAGGCAGAGCTCATTTCCAGGAGGTGAGGTCGAGGAGTTGAATGAATGGGGAAATGGCCATGATTCAGTATAGAGGAGGTATAAAGAGAATGAGTGTATAAGAAAAAAACGTAAAAAACAAAATACTTAGAAGATACACACACACACAC
>NW_005327529.1:0-636 GCF_000412655.1 Myotis brandtii | reverse complement strand
AGTGCAAAGCAGAGTCACACGCGATTCGCCCTCAAGGCCTGGGATGGAGCCAGGTGATAAGCATTATCAGCAAGCTCCCCAGGTGAGTCTCACGTAGGCGGTGAGTGACGATCGTCTAATGTAGAATTTAGGGGAGAAAACCCCCTTTTGGAGGCTCACCCATGAGGAGAATGACGTAATGGCAGAGCTGTGAGCGAGCGGATGGCCATCTAGCTCGGCCACCCCCAGATTCAGGACACCCCACTGCGTCTTTGGGGACGAGGTATAGCTCACAAGGGCCTGAATTTTTCCAGGGAGGTACTCCCAACATTGTGGCCAGTGCATTCCTTTTAAACTTTTCTATGAGAAAAATTCTTTAATATTGAGCCAAAGGGTGACTCCCTGGCTCTACCGAAAGTAAGAACTTCCCATCGGAAGGATTTGGAATCTCCGAAGGGATGTGATGTCTCTAAATCCCCCTCTTCTTCAAGCTGAAGGTTCTCAGTTCTTCTCCGAGGGCTTCTCCAGCCGGCCTGTGCGTGAGCATCATGGAAGAGCTTAGAAAAGTCCACTGGGTTCAATGAAACAGATTCTGGGGACCTGGGTCCCAAGAATGGGTATTTTATTTTTTAAAAATATATTTTATTGATTTCTTAC
>NW_005327528.1:0-563 GCF_000412655.1 Myotis brandtii | reverse complement strand
ATATCTAGATTTACTCATTCATTCATTTATATTTTGTATGCATTTACGGTCTCAAGTATTGTGCTGTGCATGGGGTGCTTTTACGCAATGGTGAGGAAAATGTTGACCTAGAATCCCTGGAGCTTTTAGAACAGGGTGGCAATAAACATTGAAAAGGTATCTGAAAATAAATTAAGGACTTAAGGAAAAGAGTAAGATAATATGAGAAGAAAACACTTGGCCAAGGGTGAGAGAAAGGTGGGAAGAGAAGGCTTCTCTATGAAAATTATTATTAGGCTGACACCTGAAAAATACAAAGATCCAGTCAGGATAACAAAAAAAGAAAAGATCCCAAGAATATATTAGGAACCACAGGTGCACATTCATTGAGGATAGAAAGAAACACTTTTAAGAAAATGGTGCTGGCCCAGCTGGTGTGCCTCAGTGTTTGAGCATCGATCAAACCAGGAGGTCATGGTTCAATTCCTGGTCAGGGGGTCAGGGCACATGCCTGGGCTCAATCCCTATTGGGGGGCATGCAGGAGGTATCCAATCAATGATTCTCTTTCATCACTGATATTTCT
>NW_005327527.1:0-366 GCF_000412655.1 Myotis brandtii | reverse complement strand
TTTTATAGGAACACTTAAAATTATGGATACAATATGATATTCTTACATACATATGTATATTTATATATTTATTTATAGTTATAGTTGCTATAGTTATAGTTGTTATAGTTATGTTTCAGAGAAGAAGAGAGAGTGAGAGAGAGATGGAAACATCAATGATGAGAGATAATCATTAATTGGCTGCTCCTGCACACACCCTCTTGGGATGGAGTCCGAGACCCAGGCATGAGCCCTGACTGAGAATTCAACCATGACCTCCTGGTTCATAGGTCAACACTCAACCACTGAACCACACTGGTTGGACTGACACATTCTTTTAAGTGAATCATTCATTGTTTGGGGAGAAAAGAAGTACTCAGAGCCCTA
>NW_005327526.1:0-676 GCF_000412655.1 Myotis brandtii | reverse complement strand
CTCAGCACAGCACGGCCATCGGTGCTAGTGAGTGCGAGCCCGCCTCTGCGTAATGAGGGACACACTCCCCCGCCTCACAGGTGTATGTGAGCAGACAAATTCCGGCTGCCTGGGAGTTAGCTGCTCTGCTCAGCGCCCACACGTGCACACAGTCAACAACCAAGAGCAGATTCCCGTGGGCAAACCCAGAGCAGCCCCAGCCAGTCCTTCCGGGACTCACGGGAGAGGCAGCGAGCCCTGACCTTGTCCTCTGTCCTCTGAGAGGGGTTAACTGAGGTCGCGGGGCCAGCAGCATTAGCGTCACCTAGAAACTGGTTAGAAATGCTTTGAGTTCTGTCTTCTCCTTCCTGCAGAGCCCCGAGCTTTTGAGGGGGGAGTAGGGGGGTGGCCCCTATACTAAACAGACTTTACACACAGTATCTCATTTAAAACTCACAAAGACAATAGTCTTCATTTAACATCATGGATAGTTTCTGCGACTTTAAGCAAAATGATGCATGATAAAAACCAGCTTTACCATAAGCTAACTGATATAAACAGAGTTAAACTCCTACGGTGTCTCATTAATGTTATGATGAAACAACACGGAACAAAATAACGTTATTCAACGACCAGCTGTATGCCGTGAGGTGGACGTTTTCCTTTTCAGCTGGGAAAGCCAAAGTTCCAAGAAGTT
>NW_005327525.1:0-342 GCF_000412655.1 Myotis brandtii | reverse complement strand
CCGGGCCTCTAGTCTATATATATATAAAAGTCTAAGCGACTGGCTGACCAGCCAGTAGCTATGGCATGCAATGACCACCAGGGGGCAGACGCTCAATGCAGGAGTTGCCATGGACAGCAACTTTGCAGAGTGTCCTCTTGCATTCCAGGACCCCTTGGGGGATGTCAGACTGCCTGTTTCGGCCCGATCCCCACAGGCCAGGCCGAGGGATCCCACTGATGCACGAATCCGTGCACCAGGCCTCTAGTAAAATAAATAAGAAACAACAGCAGGTGTGCCTGAGCTGGAAACCCAGGTCTGCCGTGTTGAGGAAGATGGCCTCTCCCCCTCCCACCCCCCTTT
>NW_005327524.1:0-1033 GCF_000412655.1 Myotis brandtii | reverse complement strand
AAATATAAATAAACATTATTAATTTATGTTGTGCATTTATATGCTAAGATAGTTTAAAACTTTCCCCCCTTAACATGTGATGTTTTTCAATAATGATTTTATTCCACAGGACATGCAAATTTTGAATGTTATCTCTTGTGTGAAGCCTTATCATTTGATTCTGAACAAAGATGTCATTGATTCTATGATATTCTTCATTAAATAATGATGATCTAATAAATCTATAGAATTGCTCTTGATGTGATTAGTTGTCTATGTTTGAATCTGACAATTTCATTTTAAGTCAAAAGTCACTCTTCAAAAGAGTGTCTAATGTAAATGTATTAACATATTTACAATTTTAAAATTTGGAATTATGGTTATTCATTGCACATTTTTTTATATTTTGATTGTAATTTTTATAAAACAAAATGTTAGAAAATAAGAAAGTCTGACATAGACATTTAATTAGCATATAATGGCATACTCTAGAACAGCAGTATACAGACTGATGTTCTTTGGCTACTGGGATGTTTTTAATTGCTGTATAACCTCTTTGAAAATTATGAATAACACTAGAGTCCTGGTGCACAAATTTGTGCAAGGGTGGGGTCCCTCTGGGTGGCCTGCGGGGATTGAGCGGAAACCCGCAGTCCAATGCTACCTGCAGCTCCTACCTGCCTCTTTCGCTCATCCCAGCCCCACTGCGCCTGCTGCGGGCTCACGCCCAATCAGTCCTGATCCAGGGAAGCTTGCGCTGCCATAGCAGCGCTTGCCAGACATGAGCCCTTTGTCTGGAGCCCTCCAGAGGGGAGTGGCCTGTGGGATAAGGCCTAAATTAGCTCTCCAACATCTCCCGAGGGGTCCTGGATTTCGAGAGGGCATCTGCCAGGCCGAGGGACCCCACCAGTGCACAATCAGGGCCAGACCACGGGAGGGCTCCAGGGCGTGTATGGCCCGTCTTGCTCAGTCCTGATGGGCCAGATCCCAGCAGCAAGCTAACCTACAGGTCAGAGAATCTGCCCCCTGGTAGTCAGTGCATGTCATAGCGACT
>NW_005327523.1:0-275 GCF_000412655.1 Myotis brandtii | reverse complement strand
GTAATACTTTAAACAATAAAATAAAATTTAAGAAAATAAACATCAACTCTGTAGAGCTTGCAGAGGTTTTGATTACAAAAAAAAAAAAAAAATCAAGAACAAGTCACTCTAAGTTTGCTTCAAAATAAGTGGTTAAGCCCCAGCTGGTTTTGCTCAGTGGATAGAGCGTTGGCCTTCAGACTGACGGTCCCGGGTTCGATTAGGGTCAAGGGCACATGCTCGAGTTGCAGGCTCAAGGCAGTAGGGGGCATGCAGGAGGCAGCCGATCAATTATT
>NW_005327522.1:0-299 GCF_000412655.1 Myotis brandtii | reverse complement strand
AAATAGATCCAGAGACACAGAAGCATGGAACAGAGGGAAGATCCTGGGGGTGGGCGGGTGGATGGAGAGAGAGTAACTGGGGAATTTATATGCATGTAAGCGTAGCCCATGGACACAGACAATAGTGTGGTGAAGGCCTGGGAGGGGTGGATGTGGGGTGTAGGGAGTAAATGGGGGGGAAAAAGATTACATCTGTAATACTTTCAACAATAAAGATAAATTTTTAAAAAGACAAGGAAGAAAAAAAGAAAAAAATTCACTCCTATTTTGGTGCCTGTTCAACCTTTTCTCCTCTATCA
>NW_005327521.1:0-234 GCF_000412655.1 Myotis brandtii | reverse complement strand
ACATCCTTCCTGACGAAGCTGGGGCTGGAGGGAAGCCGGCCGGGTCCCGGGTGCCTACGGGCGGCCGGAGGAGGGAGGCCTGGGTCCCAGGTGCCGGAGGAAAGCCGGTGCCGGCAGCCGGGGGAAGGAAGGCCTACTCTTGCATGAATTTTCATGCATCGAGCCTGTAGTGTATTAATAATGGTATATACCACAATGTTAACACTGACTACTTCTCATTTTAGAGGCTCCAAG
>NW_005327520.1:0-215 GCF_000412655.1 Myotis brandtii | reverse complement strand
TTCTCAAAGTAAAATGGGTAGAGTTGGCAAATATGAATAAATATTATTCTTTCCAAAATGTGCATCCAAATATCACATAATCTCACTTATTTGTGGAATCTAATGAACAAAATGAATTGACCAACAAAATAAGACCCGAAGCATGAAGGCATAGAACAGGCTGATATACCTCAATGTAGGGTTGGGGGGACGAGAAGAGATAAACCAAAGAACTT
>NW_005327519.1:0-13521 GCF_000412655.1 Myotis brandtii | reverse complement strand
GGTCTTGTTTTTGATCTTGGAGATATTTCTCCTTATATTTATATGAGTTGGTTGCCTATTTTTAAAGCTTGGGTTGTTTTTGTAGCTATCGTTAGTTTATTTTTGTGGAAGTTGGGCGGGGTTTTGTTATTTGTGTTATTGGCTTTAGTGTCTGTTTATTATTTGATATCTGAGGTATTTTCTTTAGATGTTCGTCATTTGGACGCTTTTTGATTATTCTTGCTTAGGGAGGTTGCTGTTTTTGCTTCTCTTTTTGTAACCTCTTTGTGGAATGAAGATAGTGGGGTTGAATCTATTTCGGATTGGGCAGAGCTTCCTTTTTTAGGTTGCTTTCTTCTTATAGGGTCTTCTATTTGTGCCACAGCTTATCATCATGTTGCTGGTTTTAAGTATTCTCCTCTATTGTTGGTTATGACTATGATTTTGGGTACTGGCTTTGTTCTATTACAGCTTTGGGAGTTTTATGATTGTGAGTGTGACTTGTCTTATTGTGTCTATCATGCTGGTTCTTTTTGTACTGTAGGTCTTCATTTTACACATGTGCTATTGGGTGTTTTAGGTTTATTGGTTTTATTTGTTTTAGGTATTGAGGCTGTTGATTGACATTATATTAATTTGATTGTATGGTATTGGCATTTTGTTGATTATATATGATTATTTGTATTTTTAATTATTTATGTTATTTAGTTTGGTGTAATTCTTGTTTAAGTTAAATGTTAGACTGCGAATTTGTGGTGTTCGAAGTTTCTTTGAAAGCGGGAAATTATGTTGGCTTTAATTCGTAATAATGTTGTTGATCTGCCTACAAATTTATCATTAAGTTATCTTTGGTGTGGTGGGTTTATGGTTAGTTTTTTTTTAGTTGTGCAGGTTGTTTCTGGTGTTATTCTTTCTTTTTTGTATGTGGCTGATTCTTGCATGAGGTTTGGTTGTGTTTTGGAGTTTACTAAAGAGAGGCTTTTTGTTTGATTGACTCGTTATTTTCATATTTGGGGGGTCACTTTTATTTTTTTGTTATTATTTATGCATATGGGACGTTCTTTATACTATTCTAGTTATACTAAGATTGGTGTTTGGAATGTGGGATTTATTCTATATATTTTGATGATGATAGAGGCTTTTTTAGGGTATGTTTTGCCCTGGCATCAGATGTCTTATTGGGCGGCAACGGTGTTGACCTCCATTCTTAAAAGTATTCCTATTGTGGGGCCTAGTCTTTTTAAGTTTATTGTCGGAGGTTTTTCTGTAACCAATGTTACACTTGTTCGAGTTTTTTCTGCTCATGTTTGTTTGGCTTTTGTTATAATTGGTTTAAGTGTTATTCATTTATATTATCTTCATAAGAATGGTTCTAAAAATCCTTTGTTTGTAAGAGGTGGTTACAGGGATGTTGTGCTATTTCATAGTTATTTTACTAAAAAGGATGGTTTTATTTTGGTTGTCTTGGGTGCTGTTTTTTGTACTGCTATGCTGATAAGTCCCGATTTTGTTTTGGATTTGGAGAGTTATATTCAAGCTGACCCTCTAGTCACGCCAGTTTCTATTAAGCCGGAATGATACTTTTTAGCTTTCTATGCCATGCTTCGTTCTATAGAATCTAAGTTGGGAGGTCTTATATTGGTTGCAGCTTTCTTGTTTCTTTTATGGTTGCCTACCTTTAATAAATCTTGTTCCTATTCTTTAAATCGTCAAATTTTATTCTGGTTTGGCACTTCGTTGTTTTTTTTATTAACATATCTGGGGGCATGTCACCCAGAGTTTCCTTATGTAATTATTAGTAAGCTCTCCAGGTTTTTAATTATTTTTGTTTTATTCTTGTTTAAGGGTTTGTGGGTAATTCCTTATTCTAGTAGTGATTTTTATTTTTTACGTTTGGGTGTTTTTAAGTAGTTTATTTCTTGTTTCTTTAATTATTGTTCTTTGCTCTTTTATTTTATCCTTATCGCGGTTGTTAAACTGTTTAATAGTTGTTGAGAATTTTAAAGTGTTACTTCTCTTTTCAAGCTTGCTTATGAATTGAGATGAGACCCGTATATTTTTTATTGCTTTAATGGTAATTTTTACTATTGAGGTTGTTTTAGGATTGGTTGTTTTAACTCGTCTATGAGACTCAAGCGGTTTGATAGTTACTCTTGGTTGGTAGCCTTTTTGGTTATATTCTGTTTATTAGTTGTTTCTGATTTGACTTCTTTCTTTGTAGGTTGTGAGGGTGTGTGGTTAGTTAAAAAGTTTTTTTGCTTTGATAGGATTAGGTTTTATCTTAGGTTGCTTTCTATAGCTATTTGATTTATTATTTTATTTTATGTGAAATGCTTAAGATACTTAACGGTTGTGGCCATATCTTTCAGTGTTTTTTTTTCTGTTCTTAGGTATTGTTGTGTACATGCTTTATTGTTTTGGTTTTTTTATGAGATGTCTATTTTGTGTTTACTGTTGTTATTGGTGCTAGAGTCTCCTTACTCGGAGCGTTATATTGCTTCTTGATATCTGTTGGGTTATGTTGTTATTACAAGTTTACCTATGTTAGCTTGTATTTTTTATATATCTCTTAGGTTTGGCACTTTTAAAATTTTTGTTTGACGTGGTGAGAGGGTTGTTCCAGAGGGGTTGTTCATTCTTTTGGCTTTTCTTTTTGTGACTAAGATACCTTTATTTCCTTTTCATGTTTGGTTGCCGATTGTACATGCTGAAGCAAGCAGTATAGTTTCTGTTTGTTTAAGAGGTTTTATTATGAAGTTGGGGATATTGGGTGTGTTTCGTTTATGTTATGATGTGGTTCCTGGTTATGTTTTTTTTGTTACATATGTTTTATTTCTTCTTGCTTTTTCTATTTCTTTTTTTTTTAGGGCTTGTCGTGAGTTAGATGGTAAGCGCTGGCTTGCTTTTTTGAGACTTTCTCATATAATAATACCAGTACTTTGTTTATGTGCAGGTCTTTTTGATAATGTTTCTATCTCATTTTTATATTGTTTGGGACATGGGCTTTCTGCGGGTGTAACCTTTTTATTATTGTGGGTGATGTATGATGTTACGGGTACTCGTAATTGGTTACTTGTTAAGAAATGTGTTTCAAGCAGATTGTTTTTTCGTGTTTGTTGTGCTGCTAGCTTGTGTACTGTTGCTTCTTTACCCCCAACACTTCAATTTTTTTCAGAGGTTTCTGTGTTTTGTTCGAGGGGTGTTTTAAGGGTTTTCTTTTTCGCTTTTTTTTTGATTTACCTGTTTTTTGGTGGTTTGGTTCCTATTTTTGTTTTGGGTGTTTTATTAACCCGTCATTATAGAATTGGGTTTGGCTTAGGTAATATATTTAGGGGGCTCTGCTCTGTAGTGTTTTTATTATTTTGAAGCTTTGTTTTTTTTGTTCTTGTTTAGGGTTTGTAACTTGGTGTTATTTATGCATTTTACATTTTGGTTGTAAGGGTAATTGGTTGTTAGTTACATTATGTCTTATCTAGCTTAATCTAAAGCGTTGATTTGAAGCGTCAAAGATACTTTTGTGATAGGAGCCTTTATTGGAGGAGATGTAAGTTAATTTAAACTGTATGGTTCATGTTCATAAAATATTTTTTGTCCTCTCCTATGCTTGTATCTCGTTTGAATATTATTATAGGTTACGTTTATGGTTTGATATCTGGGGGTTGGAGTGATGGTTATTATCGGTTTATTTTGTTGTGTTTGTTGTTTTGTTTTTTGTCTCTTCGGGTTCCATATATTTTTGGTCTCTCTGGATTTGGAATATATCTTTTTTTTTATATATTCCCTTTGTTTGTAGCACTTTTTTTTAGACGTATTTTTAGTAGTGCTAGGTCTTTTTTTTCTTCTTTTGTGCCTTTAGGAACTCCTTTGTGGATTGCTCCTTTTGTTTGTTTAGCAGAGACTTTAAGTTATATAGTTCGTCCTGTTGTTTTATTAATCCGTCCTTTTGTTAATTTGTCTATGGGTTCTTTAGGGGGTTACGTCTTGGGAGGCATGTGCCTAAATTCTTGGTATGTTATTATTTTTCTATTTATTCTTTTTTTTTATGAAATCTTTGTAGCTGTGGTCCACTGATTTATTGTTTGTAATATATTATCTTTTTCTGAGGATCATTAGAAGGAGATAGTGGGTTTGAAGTATGCGAGGGTATTTTCTATTTTTTTTTAGGTTTTCCGGGTTATTAGTTTTTTCCATTTTGTTGTTTAGGTCTAGTAATTTGTTTATTGCTTGATTATTTTTGGAGTTGTGTGTTTTATTTTTAGTTCCTATGTTTTTTTTGAAGTCTGAAACTTTGAACTTGTGTGGGTTATTTAATTACTTAATAGTTTCTAGTATTTCTTCTTCTTTTTTAATATCTGGTATTTTGTTTGAATCTTTTTTATTTTTTATTGTTTTGGGCTTGCTTATAAAGTTTGGTGTTTTCCCATTTATAGGTTGGGTTTATAGTGTTGTTAAAAAATCTAATTGGTATGTGATATGAGGTCTTTCTACGTTTTTGAAGGTTCCTTTTTTTATATTCCCTTTTTTTCTTATGGGGGTAGGGTCTTGAAGCGTTTATATACTTTGTAGAGCTACTTTTGTATTTCTTTCATTTTTATTTTGGGTGTATACTGTAAGTTGACGTACTTGTTGATGTCATATTATGCTTTCTTCAAGAGCTTCTTTAGTTGCTATGTCTTGTGGGCAGGACCTTGTTAGATTGCTTCCATTTTTTTTTATTTACTTTATCTGGAGCAGACTGTGCATTTTTTTTATTTGTTCTCAGGAGGATTTTGTTTTAGTCGGTTCGGGGGCATGTTTTATGTTCATTTTTTTTTTGGTTTCTCTGCCTTTTTCATTTTCTATTTTTTACAAGTTGCTTAGGGCTGGTTATATGTTTTCTTGTTATTTTTATGTTTTTGCTGCTTGGGTGGTATACACTATTTCTGAACAGTTTTATTTGTTGAAGTTCTTAGTAGATACTAAAATTCCTCGTAGGATATTTAGGGTTTCTTTCTTTGTTTAGGGCAGGATAGTTTAATAAAAATTCTTATTTTACACGTAAGGGATGATCTACATGATCTGCTGCTAGGAGGTTTAATGATGTAGTTTAATTTATAGAATGGTCTCTCTGCAAGAGACTGGTGAGGTTTCCATTGTTGAAGCCGAACATCCTTAGTTTATTTAGAATGGCAGTTTGTCGTACTGCAGGCGAAAGACTGGTTTCAGGGTGGGATGCTCATTTTGAAAAATTTTTATAGTTTTTTTAGAGGTCTTCTTTGTTTTTTGTTGATAATGATATTTGTGGCCTTTTTTATTTTAGCAGAGCGAAAGGTTTTAGGGTATATACAGATACGAAAGGGTCCTAAAAAGGTTGGAATAGCTGGTTTATTACAGAGATTTGCTGACTTACTAAAGTTGATAATTAAGTTTAAGTTTCAGTCGTATCAGGTGCGTAGTTGGTTAGGTTGATGGGGTGTTTTATTACTAGTCTTTCTGGCCTGCGGTTATTGTGTTATTTTTTCTGTTGTATATGGTGGCTTATTTGATAATAATATCATGCTGTGGTTTTTGGTGTTAACCAGGTTGACAGGTTACTGTTTAATAAGTGTTGGGTGAGGATCTTATAAAAAGTTTGCTTTGATGAGGTCTATACGTTCTGCATTTGGTTCTGTGACGTTTGAAGCTTGTTTTATGTGTATTTTAATTCTTTTCTGCATCGTTTTGGGATCTTATAGGTTATCCGGCTTTTTTTTAGAGTCTTGGGGCTTTGTGGTGTTGTTGCCATTGTGTTATTTTTTTTGGGTTGTTGGTGTGTTATGTGAGTGTAATCGTACCCCTCTAGACTATGCTGAGGCGGAAAGTGAGTTGGTAAGGGGATTAAATACTGAATATTGCAGAGTTCCATTTACTTGTTTATTTGCTTGTGAATATTTAATTATGCTTATCTTTTCTTGAGTCACAGCAGTGTTGTTTTTTGGAGGTAGTTTGGTTTTACTATTTACTATGTTTCATGTATTTTTTTTAGTATGATGCCGTGGGACATTACCACGGGTTCGTTATGATTTTTTTGTTAAGTTTATGTGAGAGTGGGTTTTATTGATTCTTATTCTTTATTTTTTTGTTGTATTGTAGTAGTGTGTGTAGATTATTTTTAAAATCGTAAGGCTGTTAACTTTAAGAAAGCTTTTATTGCTCACAGACGTTAGGGAGCAGGGAACAACATTGTAGTTTATTTTATAGAATACGAGTTTTGGGGATTCGAGGTCTTGTATTGTAAGCTTGTTGATTATTGGTTGCTGATAGGGCTGCTTTAGCAGGCTACTGTGATATAGTAGTTGTAGAAATTTATTCTCGTCGGTACTTCGGGTAGCTTAAGTTTAAAGTATTGAATTCTTACTTCAGGGATATCTTTTGATTTCGAAGGATGGTGTTCTTCTTTTCTTCTTTTCTTCTTTTCTTCTTGATTTTTTTTTTGGTGGCTTTATATCATTTATTTGTTTGAAATTTTGGTGTAGTTAATAAATTGGGTATTCGTTCTTGGGTTAGTATGTTTGAATGTGGTTTTCTTTCTCAACGTTTGGTGGAGAAATACTTTAGTTATACTTATTTTTTGTTATTAGTTTTTTTTGTTGTTTTTGATTTGGAGATATCTCTTTTGTTAAAAGTTCCTTATCAGGGTTTGCTTTATAAGAAATTTTTCTTTTATTTTTTATTTGTTTTTTTGTTAGGATTGGGGTTTTCTGTTGAGATTGGTAAGGGTTACGTCAAATGAAGGTATTAATATTTAATTATCTATTGAGGGTTATCTGGTTGTCGCTGCTAACGATGATTTGAATCTTTGTTGATTCAACTCTCTTTAATAAACTAGGTTAATTAGACCCTCTGTCTTCAAAACAGGAAGTGACTTTGTCGTTTATTGTTATAATGAATGTGTTTTCTTGGTTGTTTACTTTAGATCATAAGCGAATTGGTTTAATATATATGGTTTTAGGTCTTTGAGGGGGGTTTTTAGGACTTTCTTTAAGTACTTTAATTCGGTTGAAATTTTTAGATCCTTATTATAATATAGTTTCTCCTGAGGTCTATAACTATGTTATTACTAGGCATGGGATAGCTATGATATTCTTTTTTTTGATGCCTGTGTTAATTGGAGGGTTTGGTAAATATTTATTGCCCTTGTTGTTAAGGTTGCCTGATTTGAATTTGCCTCGTTTAAAAGCTTTGAGTGCTTGGTTGTTATTGCCTTCTGCTGTTTGTCTGGGCTTAAGAATGATTGGTGGTTCTGGAGTTGGTTGGACTTTTTATCCTCCTCTTTCTAGCGGAGACTATTCTGGTTGGGGTGTGGATTTTTTGATGTTTTCTTTACACTTAGCAGGTATCTCTAGTGTTTTTGGTTCTTTAAATTTTATATGTACTATAGTTAGTGTGATGTCGGATAAGACTACTCCACGTTTTTCTATTATTGTGTGGGCTTATTTATTTACTTCTATCTTGTTGATTTTGTCTTTGCCTGTATTAGCGGCAGGCATTACCATGCTTTTGTTTGATCGTAAATTTGGTTCATCTTTTTTTGATCCATTAGGAGGTGGAGACCCTGTTTTGTTCCAACACCTTTTTTGATTTTTTGGCCATCCTGAGGTTTATGTTCTTATTTTGCCAGGGTTTGGTGTTGTTAGGCATATTTGTATGAATCTTACTAAAAAAGATTCTTTATTTGGTTATTTTGGCTTAGTTTTTGCTATGGGTGCTATTGTTTGTTTGGGTAGTGTTGTTTGGGCACATCATATGTTTATGGTTGGTTTAGATTTGAAGACTGCTATTTTTTTTAGCTCTGTGACTATGGTTATTGGTATTCCTACAGGCATTAAGGTTTTTTCTTGATTATATATGTTGGGTGGTAGATATATGCGTTTGTGAGACCCTGTTATGTGATGAATTATAGGTTTTATAGTATTGTTTACTATTGGGGGTGTAACAGGTATTGTTTTATCTGCTTCTATCTTGGATACTTTATTACATGACACTTGATTTGTTGTTGCCCACTTTCATTATGTTTTGTCTTTGGGCTCTTATAGTACTGTTGTTATTTCATTTATATGGTGATGGCCTGTAATAACAGGGTTTAGTCTTAATAAGTATCTTTTGCAGGGACATTGGTTTTCTTCTATGGTTGGTTTTAACTTATGTTTTTTCCCTATGCATTTTTTAGGCATGCATGGCTTACCACGTCGTGTTTGTTGTTTTGATCCATTATTTGGTTGGTTAAATTATTGTTCTTCTTGGGGTGCTTTGGTGTCATGCGCTAGCGCATTTTTTTTGATGTTTATTCTTTGGGAGTCTTTGGTTTCTGGTAATCGTGTGGTTGGGGTCTGAGGCACCAATTCTTTGGTTTTGAAAGTTGTTGTTACACCTGTCCCCCATCATTGTAAATATATTTGTGATGCGGGTCGTTGGTGTTATGATGATATTGTTGCTAAGAATACTAGTATTTGGGCGTGGAAGTAATAGTTTATTGAATACTGCTTTTGTAATGCAGGGGTGTAGATTAGGGCTGCTTCTTGACTTTGAGGTTTTATTAATGTTTTTTTCTTTAGGTTGATTACCTTTTGCATCATGATTTACTGAAGGTTGTTATTTATTTAGCTTCCCGAAAGGTGGTGATTTAGCATTGATTTGTTTAGCACTGTTAAGAACTGTGCGGGTAGCATTTTTTAAAATTGATGTTGGGTGTGATAAATAATACGTACTATCTTATATCTGGTTTCTGAATTATTTTTCGTTTTATGCTTGTTGCTATGATGTGATGAGCTTTTTAAGAGACTTTATTTTTTAATCTTATTCTTGGGTTAAAAGTCCCCTGTAATAGTGTTTGTGTTACAACATACTGTTTAAATTGTTTTGTCTTTGGTGTTATTTTCAGAAATTGAACTTTTTGTTTGAGTATTGTATAATTAGTAGTATTAATATCTCTTTTCTTTCTCGTTGCTTGCCGGACTGTTTATTAAAAACATTTTTATTAAATAATTTTTAATAATCTAGCCTGCCCTATGTGATTTTATAAATGGCCGCAGTATATTGACTGTGCTAAGGTAGCATAATTAATTGCCTTATAATTGAAGGATTGTTTGAAGGGTATTACCAGGTGAGTTTTAAGATGTGAGTTATTTTTAGAAATTGGTTTATCGGTGCAGAACCCGATAAATTTTAATAAGACGGAAAGACCCCAAGAGCTTTATAAAATATTTTATTTACTTGGGGCAAGGGCATATTTTTTATATGCTTTTTGATCCTTTTGGATTAAAGAAGTAAGTTACCTTGGGGATAACTAGGTAAGAAATGAAGAGAGTTCCTATCGATTCATTTATTTGCCATCTCGATGTTGACTTAGGGTAAATATGATGGCGCAGAAGTTTTCATATTAGGTCTGTTCGACCTTAGAGCCTTTCATGAGTTGAGTTAAGACCGGCGTGAGCCAGGTCGGTTCTTATCTATTGGTTCCTTGGCTTAGTACGAAAGGATTGGCTGGGGTTTAATTTGGGCGTGTTACTTTTAGTAGCTTACTCTGCAAAGGTAAGTTTTGGTTGTTTACCCGCGTCTTATCTATTTAATTCTGGTTGTGGGAGGATAAAAAGTTTGTGTCACATAGAGGATTTTTATTAAGCTTTCTTAATTGGTGTTTTGGTTTATTTAGTGACTGGATCTTAATTATTAGGGTAACCTAGATTAGGCTTCTTTTTTTGCAGTAGTGAATTCACAGTGCCAGCATCTGCGGTTATTCTGTTAATTGCTTCTCCTTCTTGGATAAAATTTTTTATAAGTTATAGGTAATTGTTGGGTAGAATCTTTATATTATCTTGATATTATCTTATAAGCTTCTTTTGGGCTTTTTGGAGAAAAGGATTAGAGACCCTTGTATCTGGTTTATTATTTTTATGCCTTAGTTAAAACTAAAAGGATTTGGCAGCCGATGAAGTTCTTCCGGGGGAGTGTGTTTCATAAGAGATAGTCCGCTTATTAATTTGCCATCCTTATGTTAGTGTATATCCGGTTTAAGATTTATAGTTATTGCTAGTGAGTGTAATTATTTTATTAAAGCCAGGTCGATGTGCTGCTTTATAGGATGGAGATTGTGCACTACATTTAAAAGGTATTTATTGAAAAATGGATTTATATTCAGGACTCGGAAGTAGGTAGTTTTAGATTGTTCTATCGAATTATTGATTTAGTTGGGGTACACACCGCCCGTCACCCAGGGTGTCAGCTGTGGTAAGTCGTAACATGGTAACGCCTGGGGAACCAGGCGTTAGTTGATTAAGTGTTTATTGCTTAGTCTATGCTTTTGTTTAAAATGCTTTATTTGGATTTAATTTTGTATATGATTATGCTTTGTTCTTTTATACCTATTTGGGTCTTTTTTGTGTTAGGTTGACAGGTATGTAGTTGGAAAGATACTACTGTGTTGCGGAAAGAAAGTAATCTTGTGGAGCTGGGCTGAACTATAGTTCCAACGGCAGCTGTTAGAGTGCTTTGTTTTTTAAATTTGCTTTGTTTGGGGGACGAGCCTTATTTTGGTGTGACTAACATTGTTAAGGCTATAGGCTGTCAGTGGTATTGATCTTATGAGATTGTTGGTGTAGAGAGGGGATATGACTCTGTTATGACAGATTTCATAGACTCTGTGGATAAGCCATTACGTTTAACACAGCATTCTCCTCATGTATTATTGGTAACTTCTTCTGATGTTGTACATTCTTTTGCTTTGCCTGTTTTTAATATTAAGTTGGATGGGATACCTGGCCGAATGAATCAGACTATTTTTTGGCCTGATCGTATGGGTATTTTTGTGGGTTACTGTAGCGAATTGTGTGGTGCGGGTCACGCCTTTATGCCTATTGTGGTTGAGGTCATTAAGAAGGGTCTCCAAGGTTGCTAGGTTCCGTGTTGAGTGCTTTTTTTTTGAGGCTTTACTTGACCAGTTTGTTGTCCTTTTCTTTTGTTTCTAATCCTATAAAATATTGTTTGTTGCTTCTTTTGAGTTCGTCTTGTGTTAGAGGATACGTTTATTTGATGGTTGGGTTTAGTTGATATTTAATTTTATTTTGTTTGGTTTATATAGGCGGTGTTTATGTTTTATTTATTTTTGTGTCTATACATAAACCCAACCCTCTGCCGAGGTTAGGAGGTAGATTGGGCTCCTTACTATTTTTTGTAGTTTTCTTTTTATTTAGATTCTCTTTTCTTTCATTTTTTGCTCCGGCATATTACGATAGTAGTCATTACTTGTGTTCTTTTTTTGAGGGGTTTGTTTATTTTATTTTTTGCTCTGTTTTAATAATGGGATTTATTATTGTTAGTGTTGTTTGTAGGGAGAAGGATTCTTTTTTTCGTTAACTGGCTTAGTATATTTAGTACATGAGATTGTAAATCTTGGGGTATATTTAAATTTAGTCGGAATTTTAAGAGTGCCAGATAGTATGGGATGGATTTAGGTTCCTTTTAGGATTTTTTTATCCTCTTGCGAGCAAGGATTTTTCGTATTTGATTTGAAGTCAGATTTTTCGTTTTTGTTTAACGATGCTCGCTTTAGTGTTTATAGGAGTGCCAGATTTTATGGGTTGGTTTTAAGCATCAAATAAGGATTTTTTTCCCTCTTATGTTTTTGATAACTCTTTTGGGCCCTGCGTTTCGGCCGCGGGAGGGAAACTTTTGTTTCTATCAAATATGTTAGTTTCTTTTGTCTTTTTTATTTTTTTGGGACTTTTTATTTTTTGGTGTTTAGACTTATTGGGTGTTTTAGGTAGCTTTTTTTTATTGGGTTATCCACTTACAAAATTTTTTTTTGAATTTTTGTTAGACCCTGTTAGTTTGGTTAGACTTTACATGTTGTTTTGTTGCGGCTTTGTGGCTCTGTTTTATTGCTATCATTATTTTGGTGCAGGGTTAGAGGCTAATTCTTTGTTTTATCTTATGTGCTTTTTTTTGTCTGTTATGGCTTTTTTAGTGCTTAGTTCTAGGTTTTTGTTTTCTTTGGTTATGTGGGAGTATTTAGGGTTAGTTAGTTTTTTTCTTATACTATTTTATTCTAACATGGTTAGGCTTCGTGCCTCCCTTGTTACTTTGTTTGCTTCTCGTTGAGGAGATGTTTCTTTTTTTGGTTTGATTATGTGGTATTTTCTATCTTGGGACTTTTCTTTGTGACTAGTCTCTTTATTGTTGTTTCTTGTTATTTTAACTAAGAGGGCCTGCTATCCTTTTATTTCTTGGTTGATAGAGGCCATGCGGGCTCCTACTCCTGTTAGTTCTTTAGTGCATTCATCTACTCTTGTTGCTGCCGGTGTTTGATTTCTGTTACGTTATAAAAATTATTGTGGGGATTTTTTTTTTTGCTTCCTTCTTGTTTTTTCTTTGGTTACTATTTTTATTAGTGGGGTTTGTGCTGTTTATTTTAATGATCTTAAGAAGATTGTTGCTTTGTCTACTTGTAAAAAAGTTTCTTGGTGTATTGTGTTTTTTTTGTGCGGGGATATAGGGTTATGTCTTTTACAGCTTTTAAGGCATGGTGTTTGTAAGTGTTACCTTTTTATGTCTGTGGGCGATGTTATGTCTGGTTCCTTGGGTAGACAGAGTTCTAAATTTGTATATCTTTCTCGTTATAGCTCTTTTTTAGGCACTGTTTTGCAGTTTATTTTGGTTTTTTCTCTTTGTGGTTTACCTTTTATTGGGGTATTTTTTGGTAAGCATGGTTTACTGTCTGATGTTTTTTATTGTTACGGATATGGTTTTATTTTTGTATTTTTATTTTGTTTTTTTATTTCTTATGTTTATTCTTTTCGTCTTTTTTTATTGTTAGTTGGCGATTGTGTTGGTATGAGTTCCGGTAAAGTTAGTAGGTTTTATTCTATAGCTCTTATTGTAATGGTGGGTACTTTTTTGAAATATGTTGGTTCTTTTATTCTTATGGAGACTAATTCTTTGGGTTTATTGGAGTCTTTTTTTATTTTATTTGTGCAGGTTTTTGGTTGTTTTGTTGGTTATTATATTTGATTATCTTCTTCTAGTACTTTTGCTTCTTGATCTTCTTCTTTATTTGGTGGGGACTTTTTGGTAAGAACATTTTATTATTATTTTAATGATATTAGTTCTAGTTTTGTTTTTTGCTTATACCGTTGAGAGGTTATTTTTTTTAAATTTCTTTCAGAAGGTATTAATTATTTTTCTTCTTTACTTTGTGCTAAAAGTCTTATTTTTTCTGTGAATTTTATGGTATTTTTTGTTTTATTTTTGTTTGGCTTTGGTTTTATATTTTGTTAATTTTATTTGTTGGTCTGGTGTTATGTGTGCATATCAATTTTTCGTGTTGGGGGTAATTTATTTATTGGCCGATGTTTACATTTCTAGTATATTTTTAGTATGCTGTCTTTCCAAGTCAGAGGTCCATATTTGTGGGTATTGTATTAAAATTTTTAAGTTTTTATTCTTATGTTTAGTAAGTTGATTGTTTTATTAATATATATGTGTAAAGCCCTTTATATAAAATTTTTGGGGGTTGGAATTTATGTTATA
>NW_005327518.1:0-8271 GCF_000412655.1 Myotis brandtii | reverse complement strand
CCAAGCCTGTTTTGTCTTCCTTTCCGTTTCAGTCACCAGTGACTGACATGACGCTTAACGTGTTAACATTAAGCTTTGCCACCCACTTCCTAAACACATACTTTGTTTTCTTTATTTTGTTTTATTTTTTCCTTAAACATATACTGATGTGTCCTGCTGTATTTCCCCCACAGCACTTACCTGTTGATCATACTCAATGACTTATTTATTATGCTTATGGCTTGTAGCCTGTCTGCCCCACCCTGCTGGTATATACGCTTCATCAAGGCAGGGATTTTGCTCTCTATTTTGTTCATCATCTTTCTCTGCCCGCCCCACCCCACCCCAGCACCTACAAGAGTAGCACATAGTAGGCTCTCTGTAAATGTGTGTTGAATGAATAGACTGATGTACCGGCCTTCCCAGATTGAATTCAGTCCACCATGGACACCCTCCTTGAAGCCTTGCAGGTTTGAGGGAGCTATTGGTTGGCACCATTCTAAATAAAACAAATGGAATTTCTTATAATGGTGGGCTTTTCAGGACTTTGACTCTTGAACTCAAGTATAAGAGTAGTAAAAGGATGCCTAAGGATTATGTGCCCCCAAATCTGAAAACCTGAATTCAATTAGTTAGATAAATCAACAAACCAAAAGCATTCATGGTATTTTTTTTTTTCGGTTTTACACATGAGTTTTGTAGTTACTGCTGTATTTTTTTTAAAGATCATCAATTGTATTTGCCCTCGGATAGAAGAAAATTAGCTTTATAAGATAACTCATTGGCAGTACAGTATGCTTGCACTGTGTGTACCCACACATATATTCAGTAGTAAAGCTAATGAAGTGAAAGAAGTTGAGTTTAAAAGTCCCACTAGTAAAGGGCAGGCCTGACAAGTCCAGAGACCCAGGAGAAAATGGTGGCATTGTCTTTTGAAGGAATGTCAGAGGAGCCTGTGTACAGAGGAAAGTGCTGATAAGCGGAATGACAAAAGCTGGTTTCATGAGTGATTCCCAGCAGCCAGGATTCGCTTCCAGCTGATTGCCCTGCTATTTTCGGTATTCCCCCTATCATGACTGAATACACAGAGCTTGACTGGAGGCCACAAATATGGTAAGTCCTGGGGAATTCTGGGAGGTGCCACATTATTTGTAAGGCACCTTCTGTACTCTTGTCTGCTCCACCCCCCTTTAAAGAGTTAAGAAAATTCTGATCAGCTTCTACCCCTTTACTAGGAGGTCGGGGAAACCTTTACATTCCCCAAGGCAGATATTTTTAGACTCGATGCTCTGCCCAAAGTGTTAACTAATTGAGTTATCAGGTTTCATACTTGGCCACACAGAATGGCAGTGGAAGAGGGAGAGACCTTCCCAGAACAAGTAAGCATTTACAGTTTCGGAACGAATTGCATTTTCCTTATAGAAGTGCTGCTTTGGCCTGGCTAGTCGAACCTTTTTAAAAATGTTGGCTGCTGGATAGGAAGGAAGCTGGCCTGCCTGCACCATGGATCGCCTCATTCAGTGTGTGGGGGACAGTGGGCTGTCCTTTCTTTCTGTTTTGCCCAGAACTGGATTCTAGGTACGTTTTTACCTCTGATGTCATTTGGAGTGTGTCTGCTCAGGCCTGTCTTACGAGGATGTTTAAGGAAATACAAAGAGATGGTGAGTGGTTCGGGGTGCACTCACTAAGTGGACCCAGGAGTGTAAGAAGGTTTAAGTCTTCCCACTTTTCTCAAGAGAAGTCTGCGGGCTAACTTCTTTCTCTGGTACATTAATCGCAAGGGGGAAAATGGCATTTTAGAGTTCGGAGAGAAAACACCATAGAGTTAAAATTTGTTTTGGAAACTCATATAAATGGTAGATGGAAGATGTAATTAGAGGTTGGAGATTATACTTTTATTTTTTTTAACAGATTTGCACATAGCTATAAATATGTCATCTCGTTTAGTCATTGTAAAGAATCAGCACAGTGAGCCAGTTTTCCTTTAAGGGTTACTACATGAGAAGTAAGAGTAATATTTGCTTTATATTTATAAAATTTTGAAGTTAGAGTCTAAGGGGTTCATAGAATACTGTTTAGGTTATGGAATAGTTCAAGATATCATGTGATCTCTTGTTTTTGTCTCTTCGGTTAGTACCAGTTTAGCTATGAGAACATACATGTATTATGTGTTATTTGCTATTAACACAATATATTAAATCTTGAGCATAAAAATGAACATTCTGTTAGCAAAGTTGAATGAAATGGTCATAATGACTAGAAGGGGACATTGGTGATAGGTCTAACATCAGATAGGCAGCTATGCTAATGGTTTTGACAAGAGAACTGTCATTTCCTAGTGTTACCTTATTTGAAATAGATTCAGTTTTAATCTTTGTATTCTTAGAGATAGGTTAATCTTTTAGCAAAGAATATTCTTTCATGGCTTTTCCAGAATGTTGCTGTATTCTAGGGTAGACATTTGAGATTTTAATCTGAATGAGATTTTGCAAACATCCTGGGTGCCTCAGGAAAAAGCCTTTGCAGGTTAAACTTTGAGATTCACAAATGAGATAAAACTATTGTCCATGAATCCCAGACATTCATTATAATTTACTAGTAATATAAGTATATTGGTAGATGAGTCCTAAAAATCATGTCACTCTAAAAATAATCGACTCACCCACCGAGAACTCTGTGCTGTGTTGAAGGTTGAATTGTGGGTGTACATTCTGTTCCATTAGTTGTGGAACTGGAAACTTTACATATAATCATAATGACATTTGCTGATTACCCAGTGAGGTTGGCTTTGAGAAATATTAATAGCTAGAAAGTTTTGAGTCAAGTGCACATATAATATAACAAATCTTGCAGAATGTACCTGACAAGCTTTGGCTTTTTAGGAATTAATGAGTTAATTAAAAAAGAAAATTGGAGATCTGAAAGGAAAGCTCCAATAAAAGCAGACCATGTTGTTTCTGCCTGATATCAGAATAGATCAACTAAATGGTGAAAGCATTTGATCTCAGCCCATATGTGCAGCGTTTTCTGTTTTGCTGGGCATGCTGTTTAGAAAAAGAAGTTGTAATAAAATGACAGACTGCATTTTAAATTATCCTGCCCTAAGCAGTGACTCTGGAAGGGCAGTGACCCGACACATCACACAGAAGTCCCGTCACAACAGAGTAGCATATACTGTTGCTGCACTGGGTTTAGCTGGACAATGAATAAAAATTATCCGTCTCCTGTTTTCATCTCTGACTTCAGTGGAAGACTGAACAGTCTACCTGCATGAGCTGGACTATGGATAAAATCCCTGCAAAGGGGGTATAGTAAATAATTACATTTTCACACATGCTCATTAATGTGTAGCAGTAGGAGTACTGCTTCTATTTGGCTTGTGGTTTCTATGGTATTGTTTAGAGATTTTTCTATAGGTTAGCTTAGTCTGTTTTGGAAGAAACTTTCAGTAATTTTACAACTTGTTATTGTGAACATTTATAGCACAAACCTTCTAGAAAAGGAGATGTATGTGTATCTTTACCAATTTTAGAAACACTTCTGGGTGGTTAATAATCAAGTATTTATGGAAGAACTAGTTCTGCCATAAATGATTGATGAAAATTTAACTCTTAAACTTGAATTCTTAGATAATGCTCATTTTTTAAAAAGCTAGACTCTACTATTGAGCAAAGCTCGAATTAATACAATTATAAGGGCATTTTAGAGGCAGCTAAAGATCTTTCAATAGCTGGGAATTATTTTTATTTGTAAAGCTACTCATATAGAAATTCTTGCTATTTCGTTTTGTCTTCCAACTCAGATGTGTCCTATTTTGTTTGTTCTGGTTTTCAATAATCAATTAAAATGCATATTTAATTATTGGTAAAATCCCTAATTTTATTGTTGATAATTTTTACTTAAGGATGTTGGGGCCAACTAGGAAAATTTCTACAGTCAAACTCAAGGAATCACTAAACCTGTCTTTTTTGCTGCTGAGGCTATCTGTAGTTTCTTGTTTTGAAGTGGAAATTTTAAATTATGTAATATGATATTTGCTTATCAGCTAACTCTTCTGTGAAAATACAAATATGCCACCTCTTCTTATAAATTTGGGTGATAATCAAGTTTAAGAAATATTTATAAGACAAAAGAGAATTAAAATCTTAAGTGTCATGTCTTTTGGAATAGTCATAAAGTAAAATATATTTGCCAACTCTTTATCCTAATGCAGATATGTGTTATTTTTTACTGTTGTCCTCAGACTATATTATAAAATCTAGTAAAAATTAAACTGTCTTATTAGAGCATTGATAAACTTATTAGAATATATAACACATTTTGGGGTAGATAGCTGTAGTTGCTAATTTATCATTTATTAAGCTTAAAACCTAGAAAGAATTTAATTATTTTATTTTAGGAGCCACTTTTGAATATCAGATGGCATAAAGATCTATGTAGACATTCATGAGAGATACTCATTTCTAGAGAATAATTTTGGGAAGTAAATGCCTTTTGTTGTTGTTGTTGTTGGTCAAGTGATGAGTGATGTGGCCAATTTAAAAAGTATAAAAAGTCAATAATGTATAAAATTGCTTTGTTTCAGTTTTATCTAGTCTTGAATTCTTTATTATATTGTGTTCTGACAGCATCATTTTGATATAGTACTGATTTACATGTTTCTCTAATTTAATGATTACTCTGTTATAGTTTGAAAATACATGTGTCAATAAGCAAAATTTTACTTTGAATTCTGTAGCTTTCTAAACACAGACTGTGTCTTTGTCATCTTTTGATCCCCTGCGCCTGGCACATATTAAGCACTCAATAAATAATCTGTTAGAACTTTAAACAAATCCTCATCTTTAAAGAGTGCAGCCTCTTGTAATTTTAAGCATCTCATCAAAAGAGTATTTGAATTCAGTTGCTAGTAAATTCAGTTGCTAGTAAATTCAGTTGCAACTTGGTATTACTTACAAGCTGAAAAGGAGCCCCCAAAATTGAATAGCTTTGATTTAATTTAATGTTTATCCTTCTAGCCACCATTTAGTCTTATTAGAGACAATGGTTTAAAATACATAAATATTTTAAACAGAAAAAATGCACTAATTAACATTCCACTTTAGTAACCAAAATGAGATTGTTTTCCAGTCTAGACGTTTCCCAGAACACAGGATTTGTAAGTATAGTTGTGCTTACACAACAATGACAAGTTGTCTGTAAAGAATTTGTATGATATTTTTTTGATATGGCGGCACCTATTGCAATGGGATGCGTTGTTTATTTCCCACATGTCACTTCCACGAATGTTAAATTGACATTCTGAGGACAGTGTTATCCACTGGAAAAGTGTAATAGCATAAAAGTATTTGGAGTGTGTGGACAAGGCCACTTGGAAGGCTCCATCCTGTCAGGGAGAGACTGAGGCAAGGGGACGAACAGGCAGTAAACAGGCAGTGATTAGCAAGATCCTGGTCTGTACTTTGCAAAAATAGCAGCTCTGCTTTTATTTAGACCTGGCCTTGCTGTTCAACTGTGGCTCTTGCCTAAGTTATTCTGTTAGGCAGAGGTAGGCCTCTGTGCCATGAGGTAAGTCTTTGTTGACAACTTTGTTGTAGACCAGCCACTCGGAGTGTGGGCAAGAACCCCTGAGAGTCCCCGAGGCCCTTCCAGAGCACTCCACTTCCTGTGAGGCCCCCCTTTTCTAACTACATTATCTATCTGAGGCCATATTTCCTTCACATACTCCAAGCTAAACAACAGATGGTCACAAATTGAATGTAGAGGTAGATAGGAGAATCTGCCTTCTATTGTCGGACATTGAGATTTGCAAAACTAGAAAACAGTACATCTTTTTTAAAAATAGTTATGTATTTTTTGTTACTATGTAATAACTATTATGGTAATGTTAAAATAAATAATATATGTTTAATTCTCAGTTTTCTCTTCTAACATAGGAAATAATAATCAAAAGCTCTTCAGAGAACCTCAATACTTTAAGAGTGTAAAGGGACCCTGAGACAACCAAGTTTGAGAACCACTGTTCTAGACAGATTGCAATGCAAACATTCCCTGGCCTTGTTTACCTAGTGACTGAAAGCAATCGTTAAATAAAGTCAAATTCCCGAGTACAGTCTCTGTGTGACCAGTTATGCTCACTGGACTCTCATGACCATGGCCATAGCCATAGCCACGAAAGCTAAAAATAATAATTTAAGAAATGTTTAACTGATAATAAGGTATACTATTAATTGAGGGCCAGCTGTGTACCAGGCCATTTCTAACTGCTTTGCATATAGTAGCTCCCTTAATCTTATCAAAACCCTGTAAGTTAAATTTTACGGCTGTTCTCATTTTCAAATTGGGAGACTGGTACAGCCTGTTTACGCGCCTTGTCCAAGGTCACATGGTTTGTAAATTGCAGAGCCAGGTTTTGAACTGAGGCATTCTGGCTCCAGGGTCTGAACTCTGAAATCATCAAACTATACTGACTTGCTGGTAGATCACTTTCTATCTTCAAACACTTAAAAAATATGTATGATATGCTAACCCTGATTTAGCACCTTCATTTTTATACAGAAAAGGCAGCTCCTTAGATATGAGTCTACTCCCTGCATTAGCTGTGCGAGCTGGGTATTCCAAAGTCACCTACCATGTTGTAACTACTAATAACTATATATTCCAGTGGTTACCTCAACAATGGGATTAAGTCTATTCTTTTGTGTTTCACTTTATGTAATAAACACATCCTTCTTTATTATCTTTACTACATGTTTTCATTGTACTTTGTCTTCTGCACAAATGGGCACTACATGCTTTTTCTCTCCCATTTTATTGCACTCAATGTAAAGTTGTTAAGTCTTCTATTTATAAATCTTGTTCAGGAAACATATAAATGTGGCCTGAAGATTATTTAAGATTCACAAATCAGCCTACCAATCTGTATACCTATCTATCTACCTCTGAGTTCTACTAGTTACCTAGTCTAGTTTTAAATATATTCTTTATTCATTCAAATATGAACTTCTTCAGCTATGTTTTCACTAAGAGCTACTAAGATCTCCCAGTTGATCATAGACGCAGGTGGAAATGAGCAATTTAAATGGAAAGAGCAGTAGCATTTGGTATATTGGTTTTAAAACAAATCAGTATGGAAACATCATTACCACAAGCCCCTGAAAAGGCCTATAGTTTCACATACCAGCAAGGCTCCAGCTGCACCAGCTGGCACACATCCTTGTAGGATGATACATTCAAGAACCTTTCCTCTCACTAACGCCTCCTTTCCCTCTGGTGCCGTGGGCCTCACCCTTCAATTCCTCTGGGCTTTCAAGCCCAGGCTTCTAATTATCTGACCAGGAAGCTCAGTCCAGTGTATTGTGATTTCCTGGCTGATTCCCACCATATAAAGTATATTTATGTGTTAGAAGAAAATAGTTATGTTCACAGTATTGTCTGTCCACCTAAAAACCAAGCTATTTATTTCCTGGTATCAAAAAGAAAAAAAAAACTGTTGGGAAAATGTTTGTCTACTTAAGTAAATTCTTTCTCTTTTCTCCTGATACCTAGACCAATTTTAGCTTATCACTGTTTTCAGTTGCTATATTTAAAATGTGAACAGTTCCCTGGATTAAATATTTTAGGACGCATGCCAGTACCTCCTACATAATAAGGATCCTTAGGCATGAAGCCCTGACATCCTTTTTCTGATTCATAACATACCAAATAAATGGAAAAATCCCAAACAGTTGACATGTTTTATATAATCTACCATGTGTAATGCCAGAAGTAACTGCTATGCATTTCCTAAGTGATACGTAGCAATATCTTAGTATTACAAAGTGCATTTGTAAGGGACTCTGCAGTTTGTTGTTGTTTAGGCAAGCTATGCAAAACTTGGTATTTGTTGTATAGACAAAGGTGCCCACAGACTCTCCAAAGTTGACTAAATAATACTGTTGCATTGGGGGCTTCATTTGCTGTCTAAGAGACAAAGCTGTCTGTGGTTTTTAGCTCTCTTCATCTGTGAGGTGTTGGTCACGATGTTTACATGTTTCCCCAGGGTACAAGGGATAACTGTCAGGAAGAGTTACTACATGGATAGTATTTGGGGGGAAAGAGGGTTGGACCAGGTGACCTTGGAAGTCCCATTCAACCTAGGAGTCAGGCAGGAAAATCTTTGGCTAAGTACTTTTACTAGTTCAAACCATAAAATTCTGCACTAATTCATTC
Organism: Myotis brandtii; assembly: GCF_000412655.1. Classification (NCBI taxonomy): domain Eukaryota; kingdom Metazoa; phylum Chordata; class Mammalia; order Chiroptera; family Vespertilionidae; genus Myotis; species Myotis brandtii. Next base: position 81 of record NW_005327518.1, on the reverse strand, counting down.
TTTAATTTTTCTTCTATATTAGCTGACATTGTATTAGTTTCAGTTGTACAACATAGTAATTAGACATTTATATACCTTATG
>NW_005327517.1:0-6624 GCF_000412655.1 Myotis brandtii | reverse complement strand
TTTATATCATGTGATCGTCACTGATTTCTACTGAACTTCCATGTTATCAGCTCCTCGTGGCCCATTGGGAGAACAAAGAACAATGAATTTTCTGGAACTGGTGTTTTAATAATGAAAAACTTTTATGATTATCCAGTATTTTGGCCTTTTCAACCACAATAATATTGGGTAACCTTGATGCACTACCTCTTATGGGCCATTCAATGCCTTTTAAATGATAGGAAATGTCTCACAGAGTCATAATGCTTAGCAGAGTTGCAGTGTTCTTCCTTTTGGAGGGATGATGGAAAACTTTAAAGCTCCATGTGTGCCCTACAGCATCCGACCTCAGATTGTTAGGACATCTGATGAACCAGAACACAGTGTCCCCAAACTGGGGAGGATCACAAAAAGTTCAGCATATCTGGGGAGCAGGTGTTATCACTTTTCATCCAGCTAATGACATTCCCGGGTGTATTACACTGCGGTGGGCATTTGAAAGGAGGCCCCAAATAGGTCACTTAAACCTAATGCCCAAAGAAGGGACTGTTGGATTTCTTGATGTTGACAGATAGTAGATTTCTACTTAGGAAAAATGCATTCACGTCTTTGAGTTTTTAAAAACAGTCCTCCTCATAGAGGTGATTTTTACCCAAGTGCTTACCATTCAGGTCTCATCAACCAACTGTTTTCCCAAGGTAGGCAGGTAGTTGGGGTTATAAACTCTTAAGAGGAAAGCAGTAAATCTGGAGAAAATGGCTTGCCACTTGAGGGATTAGCAGTAACTTATCAGAAGGAGGAAGTAAGGGCTGTGGAAGGCAATGGCTATGAAACATCGCTATTAGAAACAGCTTAAGGTCCTGAGACGCCAAGCCCCAGCCGCCTTATCCGAGCAGCCACTGTCCAGCTGCCTGGGCTCAGGTTCTCCCCCTTGACAGCCCAGTGGCTTCTGGATGGCAGAAAGGGAAGCTGGCGCTTGGAAATCAGAGCGGACAGAGCAGCATGTTCTCCCAGGCGTATCTTTGTAGACATTGCTTACCTAATTTCAATTTCAGAACTTTCTTGGCGGCGTTATCTCTTTTTAATAGACAGCTCTTAAAGACTCATGGGAACACATAAAGAATTTTAAAATGAGTCGGTAACATGAGAGACCAACAGAGAAACCTTACAGCAAAAGAGGAGCTAACGGTGGAGGCGAAGAGAAGAAAGCCCGTCTGCCCACAAAACACCAGCTGTCTCTTTTGGGCGCGTCTCTCTACCGAGTCTCCATGGACCAGCAGCTCTCGCGTTGCAAAAGGCACTAAACCCAGGGCTGAGCCACCGTCAGGGGCCTTGGGTGTCCACTTCCGGCTCTGCCAGTGGCCAATGGGCCTTAGCCAGGCCTCCATTTCCTCAGCTAAGAATAAGGACTCCTCCCGATCTGCGAGCTGACTTTCTTCCTGTGGGTAATATTATTCTAGCGATGGAACTGAGCTTTCCAGTGGTGAAGAACTGCTTGCTGACACCCGCTTCCTGTTTGCCACCAACAACTTCCGGTTCACTACCACCAACTTCCGGTTCACTACCACCAACTTCAGATTCACTATCACCCACTTCCACTTTGCCACCACACACTTCCGGTTTTCCACCACACACTTCCTGTTTTCCCCACCCACTTCCACTTCCCCCAATTTTTCATGCCGTACTTAAATCTTTCAGATGTTTTCTTCTTTGAGAAAAATTCAAGGAATAAGAAAACAGGGATGGAAGGGGAAGTCATAGATTAAGAGGCTAAAAAGAGATCTCAACCAACCAGTGTGTTAACTTCATTTGCATCCCGAGTCAAACAAGCAGATTAAAAAAATTTTTAAAAAGACATTTATGAGACAATTGGAAATTGGAACACTTAGATATTAGATCTGAAGAGATGATCATTAATTATTTTTGAGGTCCTAATGGTGTTATAGTTATGTTTTTAAAAGGGTCCTTATCTTTTAAGATACATACTGAAAATTTTGCAGATAAAATATGATGCTGGGAGCAGTTAGTGAGTGGTGATATAGATGGGACAAGTTTTGGGCATAAATTGACAATTATAGTAATTAAATGATGGGTACACGGGAGTGGGTTATACTATTTGGCCTATTCTTGTATACATTTTATAGTTTACATAATAAAAAGTGTAAAAAACCCAGCCTGATGGGATTTATCTATGGAGCACATTGGCGGAGGTGTTGGAAGGGGCTGCTTGTCATAGTTGCATAATCACTGGGGGTAAATATGGAAGTTCATCAATCAGAAAGGCTATGGTGAGGAGCTGGCTGGCAACGGGCCCAGCTCTGTGTGGCTGTCATCTAGCCTCTAGGCCAATTTACCCACCATAAATAACCGTCCATGTGAATGCTTTACTATTTAAATGCACATTCGCCACAGCTGCTGCGCGTGTTTGTTTATGTAGCTATGAACCCTTCTGTAAACACCACTATCTCAAAATCACCCATGTGTCAGGAACATAAAGGGCTCCCTTAAAAGATATATTTGTGGGATGAGACACGGCCAGTTCCCAGATGTCTGGGTGGTGGGTGTCAGAATTTTGCAGGGTTTGATTCATTTTCAAAAATAGAATCACATGACTGGAAGGTTCTTAGAGGTCACTGTACACATTTCTCCGAGTCTGGGCAGAACCAGACTGAAGCCATCCCCTGAGGATGTGGGTCTGTCTTTTGTGGATGCGAGTCTGCCTTTTATGAGGCCAGAGAACTCATCGAGTGAAGGCCTGGGGTCATGACCTGCAGGGCACCGGGGTTGGGCAAGATGCACACCCTACCCTCAAGGTTCTTACTTTCATTTTCTAAAAATGAGCCTGACTCTGAGTGCTGGGCAAAGGCTTGCTGCAGTGCCGCTGGCGTTGGAATCATCTGCCAGATGTTCTGTGCTGAGCCTGGGACCCAGCTGACTGAAGGACCGGGTGGCCAGCCTTCCCCAGGGCAGCTCAGCTCTCCAGAAATACCATGTTCTGATCCACGTATGCCCACACGTGGGTGACAGGGAGAGGGCACTGCATCAGGGTTGCAATGTGGAGCTCGTCCTTGAAATAGGCCCGCTAACTGAGATCACGGATAGTAGTTTAAGGTCAACTAAGACATTTTCGAAAGGAGAAATGAGTAGAGCGGAAGCCGTTTTGTGCCAGCTCACTGTTGTCAAGGCTCTTGGTGTCCCATCCAGCCCTCCAGTGAATAATTAGGCCCTTGTGAATTTGTTTTCCTCAGTGTGCATTTGATCCATATTAATTTTTTCCTGTGACTTTGACTCATTGAAGCATTTCTTCCCCCTAAGGATCTGTTTAATGCCCACAAATACCAACTGTGTTTTTCATTCACAAAGAAAAGCATTCCCCTGAAGCTTAAGAGATCAGATGTGCTATAAGCACTGAATTGTATGAATCCCACCAGGAAAGGAACAAGACATGTCCAGCTTCCAGACAAGCCCAGGACTTTCTAGAACATTCTTCCCTTCCCTTTCCAGAAGTTAGAAAACTTTTTTTTTGTTTAAATAGAAAATTAATAGGGGTTGCCTTTTTCCAGGAACAAAGGCAGGTGTTTTGAATCTTTTCTTTTTTTGCTGGCACCTTCCCCCTTTCCTCCAAGGAAGCAGTAGAAAGGCCGTGGCAAGCATCACTGTGGATTATCAAGAAGACGGCGCCCCTCTCTTTGGAAAGGTTCAGGCATTACAAACTGTCCTCAGAAAGACAGGGCCTGCCCCAGGGAGAATGCCAGCTCAGGGACATCACAGGATAATTTGCTTATTCCGGGTTCATGTATTTTTTTGAGATTGAGTTTTGGGTGGAGCGAGCATGAAGCTCAGCTCCTACAGTTTGAAGCTCAGATGAACACCACTAACCAGAAAGCACATATTTCCCGTGGCTTTTGCTTCTTGAGCTCAGAGATGCCACGATAACAAGGCTTGTCCACTGCCCTCCCTCAGGTCCTATTGGGAGAGTTGATAGTGAGAAATCTAATATTCAAATTGCATCATGAGTGGTTGGTTTATGCTGCCAGAGGCTGTGTCGCAGGGGCCACCACTAGGGGGATCCAGAGTCCCTGTGCTCAGCCCCGTGGGAGAAGTTTCTGGTCTGTGGGAAATGACAGGGCTCCCGGTTTAAATTGCTCCCTCCCTCTCTCCTGCCTCTCCACTCCCCCAAACACACAACCATGGCTTCAGGAATACATCCGAAGTCAGGCTCAAGTAACAGATAGCCCTGTTCACATCTGTAGCAATCTTTTAGTATTCCACAATCATTCTTTTGCTATTCTTTACAGCTGTTTTCGGATTAGGTCCATGCTCCTTTAGTTCTAATGGAAAGGAGCCCACTCAAACCACCGAGCTCCATGCAAAGCCCACCACTCACATTTTCATTGCTGGTTGCATTTACAGACTGATGGCAAAGTTTCCACCAGGAGAGAAACTTGCTAGAGGTATGACCTTGCCTGCTGGGCACAGGCAGGCGGAGACACGGGACCAAGGACTTTCTTTTGAAGGGATGACGGAGGTCAGCTTAGGGGTTGATGAGGAATCTGGGGCCTGTCTGTGGGCCATGTATTTTCAGTTGAGATAAACCAACCCCGAGCCTCCAGTTGAAGACTTCCAGGCACAGAAGGGCAGATTGCATAACTAAACAGGATCCCAAGGCTACTATCGATGCCCAGAAGAACAGTAAAGAAATTGACGAGTTAGGGTTCTAGTTTATATGATTTCTGGAGGACACCACTGCTAGCTTAGGTCAGAGTTTACGGCTCTGTTTTGTGGACAGTTACAGATAAACACGGGCAGAACCTGTTTTGCTGGTGGGATGAATAACACGTGTAAAGTTCAGATGTGAGTGAAGACTTCAATAAAAGCAGACCAGCTCCCTATTCTGAGAGCAGATGATCTTCCCTAAAGCACACCAATGAGAGGTCAATGGGGTTGCGACGAATGGATCTTCGGCTTTTTGCTTTCCTGCTGGAGCTATTTACTGGGGCTGCAGGATTGTGTCTGCCGGGGGTTCAGCAGGTAGACTATGGAGATAGACGCCAAGCACTCACTCGACATAAAACAACGCTATGGGCCTTGCAAATAGCTCCCAAAGAAGAGGGGAAATTGCATTTTTATTAAAGCGATTTGTCAGGCTTCCTCTGAAAGCCTTCCCGTCTTCCTCCTGGCGAGGCAATAAATAACCCCAAGTATTTAAATTGACCATGTTTCAGCCCCATTTAAAAGGTGCTTTAGCGAGAAATTTTAACTTACGTAAATACTTGGAAATTTAACATATATTAAGCAGTGTTTTTAAAACACTTGTTTATTAATTTGTTTCTAAAGGCCTTTTAAAAAGCGACGGCTAGCCTTCTTGGTGGATAGACTTGAGGGGATAAGCTACATGGGCATACTACGTCATGAAGTGAGGGGCGGTGTCAACAGTGAGTGCGGTGCAGCTTTCCCATAAATAAGAATGTGAGACCCGGTTGAAAGGAGCCTGGGTCCCACAGACACCCCAGGACGGAGCAGGCCTTACCTGTGGCTTCCACCATCCCTTCCAGGATGACCACGATCTCCAGTTCCTCTTTGGGCAGCTGGGCTTTGGAGATTTCCCAGAAAGGACTCTGTTGGTTGATTTCGTGACTGATGATGAGAGGCGACACCAGGAACAGCCGGTCGTCCCCGGTGTAATACCCGACGTTGATGTCCGTCTGGTTCAAGGGGATGAACTCCCCCTCTGAGGTCTGTTTGGATTTGATCAGCTTGGCTCGGATGGAGGCCTCCACGATGTGGGAATTCCTGAGGTCCCCGACGCGAAACATCAGGCACAGCTTCCCGTCCCGCATGGAGATCACCGCGTGGGTGGAGAACACCAGGGTCTCTGCCCTCTTCTTGGGTTGCGATATTTTGACAAACATGCATCCCACCATGAATGCATTGACAATGGACCCCAACACCGACTGGACTAAGAGGAGAATAATCCCCTCCGGGCACTTGTCCGTGATGACCCGGTAGCCATAACCGATGGTGGTTTCTGTCTCTATTGAGAATAAAAAAGCAGAGACAAACCCGTTGAGGTTGGTGACGCAGGGAGTCCACGACGGGTCCTCTATGTGGTCCATATCTCCTCGGATATACGCTATTAGCCACCAGATCATCCCAAAAAAGAGCCACGTGACTGTGTAAACCATGACGAAGATCAGCAGGTTGAACCTCCACTTGAGGTCGACTAAGGTGGTGAAGATGTCGGTCAGGTAGCGGTAGGTCTCCCTCACGTTGCCATGGTGCACGTTGCACTTCCCGTCCTTCCGCACGTACCTCTGGATTTTCCTTTTGGTCCGGTCTCGGCAGATGTGTCTCGGCAGGTCGTCCCTGGCCTGCTTAGGCAACTTTGGCTGGTGAATGGCCACGGGGCTCTCCACGTCCTGGTCCATGGAGTCGCCCTCCAGGACGTTAGCTGGTGGTTTGGAGAAAAGAAAAGAAAGACCGAATGAAATGCTGGCTCTTAGGGGATCATGGAAACCACACCGTGTGCGGGATATGAACGTCAAACCAAACACCATTTGTGTAGCTATTCACAAAGTAGACAAAGCGAGTTTTATGTGGCATCGTCTGGACAGGCCCCGAGTTGACTTGGACTCTGTGCTCTGC
>NW_005327516.1:0-4979 GCF_000412655.1 Myotis brandtii | reverse complement strand
GGGAGGGAGGGAGGGAGGGAGGGAAAGCCATAGCATTAAAAAATGCACACCAGTATAAAAACAAATACTTCTGCAGAAATGTGACGAACTTTCCTGCCACACACTGATGTTCCCTTCAGGTTGGCTGAGGACACAGCCCCAACCTGGGACTCCAGTGTCTCTTCACCTGCTCTCTGGCACAGCACTGTGTGAACCCTATGGCAGCAATGCTAAATCTGCAGTTTAATTAAAAAAGGAAGGGAAAACAAACCTCTCTCCAACACATAGAACAGCAAAGGGAAAGCCCCATAGAGGCTGACCCTGTAGTCCCCGGCTAAATGATGATTTTCATTTGTAGAACCTTCCACTTGACCCATGTAAACAGGAACAAAAACAGATGTTCAGTAGGCTGGTACCTAAGGCCAATTTCAGGAGGGAGCAACTGGTAAATGTAAGCTGTAGGTGGATGGGGCCAAACTTAATTAGGAAATGTTTCAAATTTGAAGCAGAATAGAATTGTTCCTATCGAAGGGTCTCTTCGGAGCACAGTGCCTATGAGAAACCTTTCATGCAAGTTTAAAGCATCCTTTATATAATCAAAAAACTTATTAAACTTGAGCAAAAAAAACCCCACAAAACCAACTGTGGGTTCAAAGACACCTAAGTATCTCTCACTAGAGCAATATTCGCTAAGATTTTATCCAATTTAATTATTCATAATGGAACTTAATGATTTTCCTGTTGGGTTGTTTTGGTGCCACACTAATATTTTTAAAGGGCTTGGCAAGGTCGACTGGGAAACCAGTAGCTCAGGACTCCAGAACATACTCTGCTCACTCACAGTTCAAAGTTGCCTGCGATCTTTGTCTCCCAGATGTGGGACAGAGGCAGTTCGGATGGAAATAAAGTGGTTGATGAAGGAAGATATGTATAGACAGGCAGGAACTGAGAGAATTATGAAAATTAATTTTACATGAGATCTGGAAATGAAACCTGCTCGCATCATTCTAGATCAGTGTCTGCTTGGGGAGGCAAATGACCTCGGCCGCATGTACCGTGAGGAGAACTGCGGTTTGAAAGGAGGGCTGATCCCCAGTTTGAATGCAGGTTGTCCAAGCCTTATGGAAACCAGGGACAGGTGCTGTGGCCTCATTTATCATTTAAATTAGTGCTTGTGGCTAATAAGGTAAACTTGGGTCATTGCTTAGAGCTGAGACATTGTCATCAGGCCACTGATAAGTTAGAGTTTGTGCCCAGGGATGAGCTGTTGATGAAGAAGCGGAATTTGTTGTCGATAATTTAAAACAAGGCTTTTTGACACAAATGTATGCATTAAGAAATAACGAGAGACAGAATATCTAGGAGTGGAAGGCCCTCATCCTGCAAGGTGGTGAGTGGCGGAGTGAGAATGCACTCCCTTTATTGTATCCAGGCTTCACTTTGCTGCAGTTTTGAATTAGACCACATCACTCATTAGGCTTGCTGGCCTGGCCCCAGTAGGCAGGTGAATTTTTAGCCTCTGAATTAGAATTTCTCCTCAGAGACTCATGCTAGGGTGAAAAAAAAGAGAGAGAGAAAGAGAGGATAGTTATCAAGGGAATAATTTTTCTCCCCAAGATGACCCTTGTGCTTTCCCAGTGACAGAGATAGCAGAACAGAGCGCTCACTAATGAAGTCCCATAAAGAAGAAGAAAGCCACCTGTCCAGGCTGCACTTCCTGGGAGGCACTCACTATATTAAACAAATATTTAATGGCACACTATGAGGTGATGATTACTGTGTTTTATATTTTTTTCTACTGTGACACATTCAAAGAATCCTGACATATGGCTTAGGTTGGATTCCCCACGCTTTCTTGGGAGATATTCCATTGGTTCTCCCATTCATAAGGGAGAAGTGAAGTGAGACAGTGAATGGAGGATGCTCAGGAGGTGTTGTGAGGAGGTTACCAGGGCAACTAGGACTCAAGCATGCTGGAGATCTCTGGGGCTGGTGTAGAACATGCCTCAGATTTGTCCGCCTGAGGCGTGAGGAGGATAAGACATATACCCACCACTCCCCATTGACATTTAGTGAGGGCTGCTCCCAGGGCATCAGCTGTCCAGCCTGCTCTGCATGTGGTCTGAGCACACTCCAGGGCCCGGAGAGAGCCCTTGGGCAGGGAGTGGCTGATGTTTTCCCTAAGAAGCTGCCACCATGCAGGAGGAGCAGTGAGTGCTAAGGGGATCTGGGCAGGGCACCCATTGCTTCCATCATAATAATGATCACTGACTTTAGAGGTGATAGTTCCATTGGGAAGATAATAATAAGTAGTATTTATTGAGAAAATAGCTATATTCAAGGCACTGTGTTAGGCATTTTCACTTGATTTTAGCCAGAAGGTCGAGAAGTGATTAAACATTTTCTATTTGATCTTCACAAGTCTATGAAGTTAGGTAATATTATACCCATTATATGGATAAGGATACTGAGGCATTAAATAACTTGACCAAGTTTGCCCCATCTAGTAAGTGATAATATTAGTAGTCATCCAGACAGGCTGGCTCCAGAGGCTGTGTGAGTAACAACTCTTTTCAATGCTTCTCTCTGACTCATGAACAATTAAAAAGAATAATATGACACAATATAAAGGGATATCCTTGTATCAAAATGTACTTTCAGGAGATGCTTTCTTCCTGAGGTTATCACATTTCATGGAGGACAAAGACTTAATCCAAAGGACTGTGTGTCCAATAATAGAGCCACCAGACCTGGCAACATTGATAGAGCTTTGGAGGGACCGACAGGAGGATCCTCAGCAGCCAGAGCCCAGACGTGGGACTGACTGAGGGGAACATCACTCCTCCTGGCCACTCGTCTTTGGATTAAACACTTCTGATCCCTGCACTGAACGGCATACAATCCAACAATGCTGACTTGGAATAATCAAAAAATGAGCAAAGGTACATGAATAGGGGTGTTCATCCTAGAACTATTTATGATCACAGAACATCCAGCATCAGGGGCCTTCTCAAGCTACAATACTAGTATATCCATACAGTGGAATACCATGCAGCCTATAAGGGAAAGGGGAACATTCTAGAGATACTTTTTCAAATGTGAACTCATTGCTTTCCCCTAAAACTTTTTAGAAACATACTTGGTCACCAAGCCAGATGGAAACTATAAAGTGACTTCTCATGCTTTCTATTTGTGGATGTGCTTTATCGCTGATGCATAGCTCTCTTGAACTTGGTAAATCAAAAGTTTATCACAAAGAAATGTCTGTATTTATGGACACGAGGAAGATATGCATATAACACCTTTAAGTGAAAAGCAAGTTAAAACCAGCATTTCCGGCATGACGACAATTTTGAAGTTATGTAGATGTAGACACAAACAGTGTCAGGCATATAAATCAAAATACTAACAGGGTTTATCCCTGCCTGCTGAGTCTCTGGGTGGATTTTGTTCTGTTTCCTCTTTCCGTGTTTCTAATTTTTCTATCATAAACATGCCTTTTCTCTCCGTCTGTGTGTGTGTAGGTGGGTGTGTGTTTATGTTTCCCTTACACAAGATTTAAGGTTTTGGTAAAGATGCCGTATCAGGAGCAATTGGGGAATATCCTCCCACCCTGAAACCGACAGCAGCAATTGTATGGAATTTGGTATTCAGAGAACCCAAGTCCCTGGCTTCGTTCTGTCATTTGTTAGCTTTATATCCTGGCCTCTTGACCCCTCCTCTCTTTTATTTCAAAATGAGGATGACAAGATGTCCCACAGGGTAAATTATAACGCACTACCCTGGTTTGGGGTATTATTATCAAACGCTCTGGGAACCGTCTTCATTCAGGGATAGTGGGGCAATAAGGGCACATGCTCTGAAAGCTAAAAGGAGTGGAAGGCTTCGATGTCAGGAAAGATATCGTCAGACATGCTGAAAGCAGGGGAATGGGGGTGCCCGAAGGTCACTGTCAACCAGCTGAGGCAGGACAGGGAGGAGGGGCAGACACCACATTCCAATTAGCCAGACCAAGGGCCTGACTTGCAGTAGCCCCAGAAATGCAGGCTGGGATTGGTCATCCAACCCTTAATAGGGGAAATTTCCAGAGGATGCAATCTTCCTGGCGAATTCGTTTCTGAAGAATTATGAAATAATGAGTGAGTATCTGTTGTAATTATGTGGGAAGCTAACTGCTATTTTTCTTGATGAAGCTGACTGTCTGGGGCCGCGGCTGGAAAAATGCATCTGCCTTCCCCGGGAAGATGTGAGCCGGCGGGGGGAGGCCTTTGTCTCCTTGTGTGCCTTTTCTTGGTTTTGTTTTTCTGCAGCTAAGACTGCTGCTACCACCGCCACTATTTGTTTTTGCAATTGTTCTTTGAAGGCCTCCAGCTAGAAAGCTGTTCTAATTGTACGAATCACAGCGCTGCTGAAGCATAGGAGCAGCCCCAGGTAATCTGTGCAACCATTTCACGGAACCTTCAGACTAGCTGGGGGCGCTTCCCAACTCCCACGAGGCCAGCCTCTGACGAGGGACATAAAGCAGCCGCCAAATGAGATGTGGGAACAGTTGTGTGTCATAAGCGTCAGTTCAGTCCTGGGCAATCAGAAGTCAGGCTGCCCTCAGCCACGCATGATTGGCAGTGCGCTAATGCAAGCTGCCAAGCCGCACCCCGTCTTGTTAAAAACGGGGTCCCCGATAAAATCTGGCATCATGAAAGTGGAACCAGTCAGTGCTGGGTTCAAATTACACTCCGCCACTACAAGCTGCATGAACTAGGCAAGCCACAGGGAACTTGCTAAATGTAACTTTGCCTGCCGTCTTAGAATTCCAGCTAGAGCCCAGAAAGGGGAGCTGTTCCCCTCCCACTGCCCACCCATGCAGGGCTGAAATTGTCCTGTGACTCAAAGCTCATCACTCCAAGACAAGATAAGTCTAAGACTGCACTGAGGAGACTGAGAGGGGAGAGGAGGTCTTTGAAGAGTGTTGTGTTCTAGTAGGAAATTCCCAGGAGGGGAAG
>NW_005327515.1:0-4846 GCF_000412655.1 Myotis brandtii | reverse complement strand
TGTGTGTGTGTGTGTGTGTGTGTGTGCGCGCGCACTTGTGTGTGTGTGTATTTTAAGGCATGTGTCCCAGTGGCCATAGAGATAAATAGAAAAAATACAGAAAAATAGAGATAAGGGCTCGGTTTTGTGGAGAGCATGCATTCTTAAAGCACACCTTTTTATTCCATCAAACTAGCAATAAAAGGGTGTGTGCTTATTTTCTCCAGGTATTTAAAATCCTGGTTCCCTGGAGAGGCTGCACTTGGCTTTAGGTTCTCAATCTAGTCTGAGTCACTAGCAGGAACCATTTTATCCAAGTTGAATTAAATCATTCCTCAGCCCTGTGTTGGATCAGCCCTGTGTTGGTCTCAGTCCTGTGTTGAATCAGATGTTCCTCAGGCACATTTGTCCTTATAGAGCCTTGGCCATTTTGCCGGTGCAAAAACAGATTGTCTTGAGTTGGACCTTTCCAGGGAGGAGCAAGTGTGAGTTGAGGAGATGGGATCCAGATGGCCCATCACCCAGGCCCATCACCGCTCAGCAGGGCCAGGAGAGGAGGTGCTTAGATTATTGTCACAGGTTTTCTGTTCTAAGGATATTCTATTGAGTAAGGTAAGGTAACGCTGGTGCAGCCACAGGAGAAGAGAACAAGACTTAAAAGGAGGAAGTTTATTATTCTCATAGGACCAGAGAAGAGTTCACCCTGTGCCATGCAGGGCCACAACCAGAAGGATGCTTGACCAGATGGGTGGGGAGTGAGAACTTGTGGGCCCTTACTGGGGGTCTGGAGTGGGAGGCAGGTTAATTGGCACCAGGAAATTTCACTGTGGGTTCGAAAGCAAAGCAGACAGAGGAGTGAAGGAAGGAGGGAGCTAGAATCCATTGGTTGGGTTTGTTTTGAAGGGATTTCAGCTGGTTTTGGGTGTGTGCTTAGAATTAGGGCAGTGAGAGAATGTGGAAGCACCAAAGCATGAAGTCAAAATGGAGGATTTTCAACACATTTTCCAAACTGTTTTTTGCCAGCTTAATAGATGCTGGAAAGGAGAAGTACTATCTGCTGAGGCTGCGCCACCCTGTGCTATCTGAGTGGTGAAGGAGCTCTACCACGCCTTGCACACTGCTGTCATGACCTCAGTGTTCTCACAGCCCCAAAGACCCTGACAGTGATTGTTCAGCATAAACCTCCCCCAGGGGTACAAGGAAAGCCCCTCCCTTGGCAAGGGGCTGGAAACCTTTCCATACTTTCTCTCCTGACACCCTGTGAAATAGGGAAGAGTTCTTCTCCTTACAAAAGCCCCAGTTACCCCTGAAGCCCGCAGTGTTGGCCCTCCTGAGGGGGCCACAGCCTGCTCTGAGCTCGGGACGTGGAGTGGCTGACTGGACGTGGTGTAAGCTCCTCCAAGGAGGTGGCACGGACTGTGCTCCGGGGAGCCTTAACCTTCTCCAGATTTGGGGGGATAAGCGTTTCTCACTTGTGATGCTTTTTAGTCTCTTGAGGGACTTTTCCCTGTTGGGCATTTATTGCAGTTCCTGTCTCCCCAGGACTTCAGTGTCTGCGGGGAGGATGGCTGCTCTTTTAGGTCTGATCAGAATTCTAGACCATAGGCTTAAAGAACATAGGTAACTTGGTAGCTCTGGGGAGTCCCCTCTGAGTTCAAAAAATAATCACAAGAAACTGATCCGTGAGTTCTAGAAATAGGCCGTGTCTCAGGAATTCCTGCTTCCTGCCATTGCCTGGGTTCCGGTTACCAGGAGAAGTACTTTTAGCATATGTATTCTGAATAGCTTTCATTTCCTGCCTTTGGCTGGACGTTAATTTTTACAGCTTTGGTTTCATAGCCTCTTCCAGGCCCAAGGAACTGGATGGTCACCAGTTTTGCCCAACTGGGAATTTGACTTGTGCTTTGGAAGAGACGATCTCAAGGATGACTAAATTTGACAATGTGCAGCTCCTATTCATTACATTGGAGAGAAGGTTTTCCTTGTAATTGTTTTCATTTGGTTTACTTCGGGTTAACTGAGGAGCTCACCAGAAAACCTTGTTTCTAACTTTTCAGATGAAGTTATAACTACATTTTTGCCTTTGCAGGTGAAAGGAAGTTGACCATGGAGGCCGATTGCTCATCTGAGCAGAGCCTTTCTGGGTGGCATTAAACTTGGTTGTGTGGAGCGTTGAGGACTTTTTTGGACTACAGGGAGCTAATTTATGTTGACTAACCTCCCCTGAGACTGAGGAATGCTAATTTGCTAATTACAATGGAAGAGATTCCTCTCCTGTGAACAGAAGGTCTGTGTTGCATGACCAGTGTGTCTGCTTGCTGGTACCGGGACAGGAGTGGCTCAGTGAGAGTGTGGTCACAGGCAGGAAGGCGCTGATAACTCTAGAAGAGATTCCATCTGGGTCCCGGGAGGCTGGGTGAGGAGCCACGTCTGTCCTCAGCCAACTCACATCCAATTCAGGCTGTAAGTCTCTGGCTTCCCGGTCCCATGAGTCCCCGCCCTGGGTTGTACCAAGTTGTTGCAGTTCACTTCTGGGATTCCTGTTTTCTTGGTGTCACACTGATCATCCCATCCACATGTTTCCTATTTACACGTTTTGAAACCAGTTTTTGGATGTCATTGTGGATGTGACTATTTTCAGTGGAGCCTTGATCAGACCTACACCCTTAGCCTCTCTTAACTCTCAAAGACTTCCTGTCTGTGAAGACAGCTTATCTCAACCACTGGGCATTGGTTTTAGCAGACTCTCAGAGATGGTTTTCTTTTTTGCTATTGTCTGATTTCAGTAAATAAAATAGGAGGACTAGAAGTTGGCTTTTGTTTGAAGTTTCAGGTTGTTGTAGGTTTGAGAAATAGGAAAATTTTCATGGTGCTGTGTAGTAGAGTGTGTGTGTGGTGGTGGGGTTTCTGAATTTTTGGACTTTGTAAGCCTGATAAATTTAGTTTTTTTAATGTGTTGTATCGAAACCTCTGATAATATTTTTCTATACTTTTCTATTTCTTCTGAAAGTCGAAAGCAAAGAAAAATTTCTGATGAATTGGGCATTCTAGACAGTAGGACTCTGACTGGGCAAGACTGTATGTGCTTCTAACTTTGTTGAAACCTCATTGGGCTTCTCTGCACCCATAAATCAGTGCCACAGGGACATGGTACCAGCAACAAAAGGGAAAACCATTGTTACATATGTTTATTGTAGTGTTACTGAGAGGAATTAATGATTTATAGTCTAAAGGTTAGTTCGCAGGTAATAACTTCTTGGACTTTACTGTAGATGAAACTGCTGTAGAAATATACTGCAGGATCTATTTTTCTGAGTGACCACATGTTTAATTTCTACACTGAACATTCGAATGGACTAACACAGCCTTGACCTTGTACTGTTAGGCGTACCTTTCAGTGTCAGTAATTTCTGCTCATGCCCAAAGGTCTTCTGAAGTTGATCCTCATGGTTGATCCTCCTGTACTAAAGGCCAGGTAGTAGCACAGATTGAGTGCAGTGAAGTCACATGCTCTACCCCCCCTACCCCCGCCCCTGTTCTGACACTGCAGATGTTGATGAGTGCTTGGAGAACAGATGTCACCCCTCGGCTACCTGCTACAACACCCCCGGCTCCTTCTCCTGCCGCTGCCAGCCTGGCTATCATGGGGACGGACTTCAGTGCACACCTGGTAAGGGGGAGGCCAGATTAGGCACAGAGAACTGGCTCCTTCAGCACTATTTTTCTATAGCACTTCAGCCCACTCTTGATTTCTGGTCGGAGGCTGTAGTTAGTGGATCTTCAGGCTCTGGTTATTTCCCAGTTACCACCAGGGCTCGGTTTGTTGTTCACAGCTATTCGAATTCTGGGAGGCCTGGGTGTGGCCCATCCATTGTCCTACCTATGAGCAGTTCTGGTTAACGGCCCTAATGACCTGCTTTGCCTTGATAAGTGCGAGTTAGAAGTATTGAGACTCAGGTTACTAAGCAGGAGTGCTGTGCTCTGGTGAGCTGGGCGCAGCCTCCCCTATGACTGCTCTGGGACTTGGCCCGAGGGGCAGTCTAGTGACAGCTGTTGACCTGGGGCTCCTCAGACTTAAACTCTGGACTCAGGAGACAAGCCAAACTGTTTCCTCCTGAGCCTCTGGGATGTTTGGACCAAAGCCACGGCTGCTCTTCATTTTATCCAGACAGCAACAGGAGCTAGAGGCGGACGGGAGGGGCTGCTTCACAGTAAAGTTAGCCTAGGCACTTACAGGGCAGACTGCGAGAATTAGGGAGGTATTGGGAAGTTAGTGGCAGAGCTAAAATAAGAATCCAGGACTCCAAATTCCCAGTAACTTGCTCATTTTCCCACATTATGCTGCCTTCCAACTATGGAAGAAAAAGCCTCCGACAGGAGACCTTGAGGTTGGCTCATAAAAGCAGGTGGGTAGCAATGCCTTTTATTCCTCCTCCTCCTCCTGTGTCTCCTCTGCCCCCGCCCTGAAGACACCACCTCAGGACTGAAAACCTGTGAGCGTCAGCAGCGCGCCGCCCAGGCTCAGCACCTCTACCCGGGCGTCAGGATCCACATCCCCCAGTGTGACGAGCAGGGCCACTTCCTGCCACTGCAGTGCCACGGCAGCACCGGCTTCTGCTGGTGCGTGAACCCCGACGGTCATGAAGTCCCTGGTACCCGGACGCCACCCGGCTCTAACCCACCTCACTGCGGACCCCCAGGTGAGCCAATCCAGAAAGAAACCTTGTGCCTGGTTAGGCCTGGGGCTTGGGGAGCAGAATGGCACTGGCTGTGGGTAGATTATAATCCCTGCCCAGACCACGCAGACTCAGGGCTGATGACCATCCTTTATGACACCATCCTCCTTCCTTCTAGGAACACTCGAGTG
>NW_005327514.1:0-4741 GCF_000412655.1 Myotis brandtii | reverse complement strand
AAATAAATGCAATAGCGTCTATTAACTCACAGAGAAAAACTATAGAGGAAGTTTGACCTTTTGGTTACCCTGAAAGTAACAACTGACATCAATGATACAAACTTTTTTTATATGTAGAGTGACGAAATTCAGTTACCTTTACAAAGAAAAGTTGTGGTTAATATGATATGTTTTGTTCATTCATTCCTTTATTTACCCATTGAACAAACTCTCTGGAGTGCTTTGAGCCCCGGATTGTAAATGTAAGTGTGGGAAGGAAACAGGCCCGGAGCCAACCATGTCATGGCTTAGTGGGAGAGATTAAGTGAAAGTTTAGTTGTGATTCAGTGTGGCTCAACAGAGAGGATTTACTTATATGCATTTAGCTTTAGGTATTTATTGTATGTAAATTCAGTAATATGGAGAGCAGATGAGAAGGGAAGAGAGAGGACGATTTAATCAGTGAGTGTGAGTCTGCGCTTGCTATGCCACTAAATGAGCAGGGACCGGGCGAGATCAGGAGGTGAGAATGCAAATCTCCTCTTCCTCTGTTTTAGTTCCTAAAGATGATGTCCGCGATGGTTTCTAAAATAGGCTGCCTAAAAAACAGACCAACTACTTTATGTGCTGTTCTAACAAAGCTGCAGAAATATAGTCAAACTGATAGTATTAGACTTAGTGAGAGACTGTGCATTGGTATCCAAAGGACTTTCAAAGGGAATTTTAACTTCCAGATGGTGAAGTGGGGGATTTGTATCTCAGGCCAAGAGAGCGGCATGCTTAAGGGTCTAGAGATGATAAACAGCACAGTCCCTTGAAGAGGTAAATGCATTTCCAGAAAGACCAGAGTTCAATAAAGAGAGTGAGACCTGGCAGCTAGAGAAGTAAGCAAGGGAGGAACCACAGTTTTCATCTAATGCTTTCAAGGTGCATGACTACATATCATTTGGGTGGCTTTTGTATGATTATTAATCTATTCTTATTGATATCATTGTCTTGGTCTACCCAACACCAATATTATCCGCATAAAGTTGTATGTCATTTATATTACATACAATATGGTACAGTAAAGTTGTCATAGATCTCTAATAATCACGCTTTAAGAGAAAATATCCTACTGTTCTTTGTTGATGTCAGGTGATTCTAGTGTTGTGGTAACCATACAGTCAGAAATTTTTATTAGCTAGTCTGTTCTATTACAAACAAACAAACAAACAAAAATGCCCCCTTTTAAAATATATCTCATGCCAAGCCAGGAAAGTACAACTTGTAAATATTTCAGAGGTCTAAAGGTTATTTTTAGAAAATTGCATGATGGTTTTTTGAATTTTAGGGTTTCCCCTCATTTATTCTCCAGGTTAATCCACTAAGTCTACAATGACTCTCTCCTCTTCCCATTTGCTAAAGAGATTTATAATAAAAAATATATAGTGGTCAAGAAGCTAAAATAGTATCAATTCAGAACATTTTTGTGAGACAGAGGGAATAAATTCCCTTGATGATGTTTTCAGAATACTTCAAATCTTTTTCAGTGATGTAGTTATCCTCTCCCATAACCCAAAAGAGGTAAAATGTTCTTTTGCTACCATGAACTTTAAATTCTCTACAGATGCAACTTTAGAAAAGGAATTCATCTGTGCTGAATAGTGACCATTAGTTTTCAGCCCTTCTGTGGCTAATAGTTATTCTCTGGTAAGAAGCCTGGAATTGTTCTGAGTGACTGTAATGCCTGCCTGTCATATCTGCTCAGTTCACTCAATCACTGGATCTTTCCAGCAAAACATTTGGTAATGTGACATCGATTTTCCCTCTTGCTAAGCTGGTGAAAATGTAAGCAGTAGCCAGTTCAAGATTATCTTTTGAGTAATTTTCATGTTCAACTTAACAAGGCTGCCAAAAAAGTTAGGTAAAGAGGTTTATAGTCACTGTAACACATGACCTGTACTGCATCTTATTTTGGCCAAAGTAATAAGGAAAGGGGAACATTCAAATGCTGCACTTCTCACTGCTGAAAATTGTTTGATTTTGTAGTCTCAATGTTTCCAAGTATGTCCATTTTGTGGACTGAATTTTGTTTCTGCAAATTCATAGGCTGATATCCTAACCCCCAGAATATCAGAATATAAATATTTGGTGATATGGCCTTTAAAGAGGTGATTAAGTTAAAATAAGGCTGCTAAGAAGGGAGGCCCTGATCATATCTGACTGGTGTCCTTACAAGAAGACATTAGGACACACAGAGACCACCAGGTGAACAGGCGGCAAGAGGGTGGCCACATGCAAGACAAGAAGAGAGGCCTCAGTGGAGACCAAACCTGCCTATGCCCTGCTCTTGGACTTTCAGTCTCCAGAACTGTGAGAATATAAATTTCTGTTGTCCAAACCATCCAGTCTGCGGTATTGTTTTATGGCAGCCCTAGTGAACAAATACATCTAGGGAATGGATACTGTTATTTTTAACACCTTAAAGTCATCTTCTTATTTAATAAGTGTAATTATTTAAATGCGATTTAAAGCACCTGGAGATAAATAATCACCTATGATATGGTCTGAGGGTGAGATTAAGATTAATAATAGGATGGATTGTTTCAGGTTGCCTTTATTAGAAAGTGGCCTCAAGAATTACATGAATATAGCTAAGTAATTTATTAACAACTCTTGGTATTTAAAAAATGACTTCAGATTTATTTGCTAAATAAGTATATCACATATTAAATCTTTTTTGTTTTAACTCTTTGTTTTTGGCTTAAATGAATACTTTAGATTCTGCAGGCCAGTCTGAGGAACCCCCTTGAGTGTACGAATCTCATGCACCAGGCCTCTAGTCATATATAAGGTGCTATGACAATTTTGCATCCGGACTGTCAAAATAAAACCATTTCAAAAGGCAGCCTAGTATTCTGCGTGTTGTATGGATAGAAAGTGGTTTGAGGGGCAACTCTGGAGTCAGAATGTCTCGATTTGAGTATCAGCTCTAAGCTGTACTCTTATTAGCTCTGTGCCTGTGGGTAGCTAACTTAGCCCCTCCAGGCCACACTTTCCTCATCTATGGAATGAGGGAGGGAATGATAATACCTCGCTCTAAGGACTGAGTAGTAAATTAGGAAATCTGTGGAAGGCACTCAGCACAGTGTCCAGCACCTACTTAAGGTTACCTATTCTTAAATTTCAAAGTGTTTTGCATAGATTACATCTCCAAGTTGAATGATGCTAATTACCCTTGCTCTACTCAAAGCACATCTTTCTGTGCCTCATTTGAACTCCTAACACTGTTCAGAATGGAGCAGACTAAGTTGCCAGTATCTATTCTTACATTTCTCTTAGTGACAGAAACTCTACCATCCTTCCAGCAAAGGACTGACCACATTTCCCTTTTCCTTTCCCCTCTCATTGGTATGGGGTCAAGATAGTGGGGGCTTCAGCAGCTGCTTTGGGCCCCAGGATGGGAGCACTTGTTGAAGCTGGAAGAGCCTGGGTCCCTGACATGATGGAGCCACTACATCAGCCCCAATTGCACTGTCCACCTGAACTATAATGTGACAATCTCGATTAAGCCACTATATCCAGGGTGTTTTGTTACCACAGCCTATCCTATGTCATAGTACACAGTATTCTAAATAAAATCCAATGTGAATTAAAAAAATAAAAGAGTATTTTTGCTAAGAGTACTCTCTATTCTTTATCTTTAGATAGAGACTTGGGTTATTAAATTGGTTTTCTATAGTAGCTTCATGTTTAAAAGAATAGGCAACTCTTCTAACAATAGAGTTAATGGACATTTTTCTTCCCTATGAAGTCTCACAGATGTAGAGGGGGGAAAATCTAGCAATAAATAATGTTCATTAAATATCATCATTGTATAAGCTACTCTGCAGGGCACAATAAACAGAGGTGTATTTTCCTAGTAGTTTAATATTCTGAAACAAACTTGCATATATGAAGTTCCCAATTATGGTGTGGCGATGATCACACTGCACTGGTTGTTATGGGCAGAAATGAGAGTTTGCGATCACAAAGGAAATGGGTATAAGATCTTTTTCTATATTCTACAAAACAAAGTAGGTTCTCTGTGCTTCTCAACACACTCCTTGAAACAACTTAGATGGCTTTAAATCAAAATGGGAATGATCTGCTTTGAAATATGAGCGAGGTGGCAATATAAAATTCTTCTGAGGAGACCCAACAGGGCAACTTAAAGAGATAAGCCAGGATTCTTGAGAGAAACTGAAACAGGCATTCAGCTGATCTAGGAGAGACTTGTCATATGTAAGTAGTCACCACTGACAGACAGCCCACACTGAAATGCAAAATCACAGCATCAGGCTCTCCAAACAGTGGGTGCTGAGGGGCAACTGGGTAGCTTCTGACTGGGGGAACTCAGGTAGCTTTAATCAGCAGCACAGTAGGAATTTATTTATTAAGGCTCAGATTTTCCCAATCCACAATGGAGAGGCAAAGGGCATGTGTGTGTCTATATGGAGGGAGTGAGGCATAAACTTAAAACAACTTACAAGACAATTACTGAAAGGCAGGAATAAATACTGTCCACATAAACACTACAAGGACAGAATAAAATGGGCTTGACTAACTCTTAAAGGCAAACTTCACATAAAGAGGAACCTTTGATTCCCTCCCAGCATTGGCCATGATTTCCTAACAAATTGGATGGGTATAAAGGGTCTCTATGTAAAACAAAATTTGACAAATATCAAATTATAAAATGTGTTAATCAATGCAGACATATTATATATAGGAACATATC
>NW_005327513.1:0-4601 GCF_000412655.1 Myotis brandtii | reverse complement strand
CAGTTATCACGTCATTGTAATTGCCATCATACTTCGCAGTGTTTCAGCCGCGCTGGGGCTGACCACTGACTTTCCCGTGGTTCTGCAAGCACCAGCTGCGCAGATGAGCGAGGGAACCAGTGCATCATGAGACAGGTGTGCCTTTCCGCAAATAGCTCAGCTCCACAAGCATGCAGGCGGGACTCAGAGCCCAGCCCGGACCAGGACCCCGGCCCCTCCCAGACATGGGCTCCTGGTACGGAGCCGTCCCCCTTATCCTTGGGGTAGTTCCAAGACCCCCGGGCGGGGGGGCGGAAACCACAGATAGGTAGTACCAATGCATACCTACCTATGAGAAGTTTCATTTATAAAATAGGCACAGTAAGAAATTGACAACAATAATTATAAATAGGACAATTATAACAGTAACTATAATGAAAGTGGTGTGGTCTCTCTTTTTTGTCCTCAAAATACCGTACATGGTACACAGAGCGAGGATGCACAGGATAAAGGATGTCCTCCCCAGGCTGCTCAGAATGGCTGTCCTTGTGAGCCTCTGAGTTGTTTATTTCTGGAATTAGTTTAACGCTTTCAGACTGCACTAGACAGCAGTTCACTGAACCACACTCAGCACTGCTGGCAGGCTAGCCACTCGGCCATCACCCTGCCTCCAGGTGCCATGCTCGCTGTGAACACCACACAGTGTGGTGGTGTGAGAGGTCACCCTCCGTCTGTGGGTGGCTCGACTGGGTTGTCCTGGCCGCAGGCTCAGGCCCTCTGCTCCACCTGTGCTGTTCCCCTGGGCCAGCAGGCCTCGGGGCACAGCCTTGTCATGGTGATGCCAGAAACATAAGGACAGGCCCCTGAAAGCCTCAGCTCAGAGCTGGGGCCCTCGGCACTGCTCCCCACGTCCTACAGGCCTCAGCAGTCATCTGGCCACACCCGGCAGCCGGGGAGAGAGGGGGACCTCTCCCAGGGCAGGGCAGTGAATAAAATCTGTGACCCTTGAGACTCCGAGCCTGGGACAACGGGGACAGCTCCAGAAGGAGTCGCTGACCCGCCGCTCAGCCTCCTCTCGTGGCCGGGACGTGTGAAGTACACAGCCCTGGGGAGCGCTGGGAGGCGGGCCCACAGGACTCCATTCTGCCTGTGTGCATGCTGTGCCTCGCTCGCTCCTGTCCTTTCTGGAGTTGCATTGAGAAAACAGAGCATATGCAGGGTTTGCACTGAGTGAAGGCATTGTGTCTGTGAATCCGCAGTCAGTGGGAACCCCCGGCCACTGCTGCAGGCTGGGCCGAGCGGGCGATACGATCCAGCCAGTTTCCCAAAAGGGAAACGCCCTGTCGGACATGGCAGTGTGGGCATCTCAGTGCCTCAGCCGCCTCAGCGGCCGCCTCCCTCCGCTGAGTGAGAAATGGACAGTCAAGTGCAGCCTGCGGTCTCCGTCCCTTCTGGCCAGGCTTACAGGTGGCCGCGGGCGGGAGGGGCTCCGGGAAAGCAGGCCTTTCCATTTCCGGAAGGAGACCTGGGGACTCTGCCCCTGGCATTCTCTGGGCCTGAGTGTGAAACCTGGAAACAGGATGGCAAGAGGGAGCCACGCTGAGGGCGAGCGAAGGTAGCACTAGGGTGCGACATGGGAAACCCTCCACAATGTCCTCACCGAGCTTCCGGCTGCAGAGCCCGCACTGCCCACCGCTGGGCTGCTTGTTGCAGGCATTTAGCGCCCATCATCCCAACCGACCCGTGCCTGTCTTCTGTACTGACAGCCGCGGTCCCCGAGCCCACGGGGCCTGTGTCTGCTGGGGCTGAGGAGACAGCGCCCTCCCCAAGCCGAGGGGCACCGGCCAAGGCCCTGGCAAACCCTACCTGTGCTCTGTCTTCTCAATGCACACACCTATGAGGCACGTCATCTATAAAGTAGGCACAGTAAGAAGGAAACAACAATAACTATAAACTAGGGCAATCATAACAGAAACTATAATAAAAGTGAAGTGAGTGGGTCGCCTGGTCTGGGAGAGGGAGTCGGGGTTGAGCCAGGCCCTCCCAGGCGGGGCAGGGGCCCAGCGCAGGCAGCCTGGGTGCAGGCAGGAGCCTCTGAGTGCCGAGCCAGGCGACCCTGGTGCCTGGTTGGCACTGCCCTGGGGTCATCCCACAGCACAGTTTTGAAAACCATTAGGGGAAATATGCAGCTTATTTGGGGAGGATGCTGCCATATGAATAGGGCCTGTGTGTGGAGGGACGCGAGACAGGAAATTCAAAATGTACAGAGGCAAACCCTCTACTCACTGGGGACCTTGGAGGCCCTCACCTCACACCCAGGAGTTAACTGCAGACATGGGCCCTGAGGGCCAGCTCTGCACGGGGAATACTTCACAGAACACGGTGCGGTCGTGCTGGCGAGCACCGGGCCTGGAACAGCAGCGTTTGCAAGGACAAGGAGTGGCTCCTGCAGTGGGAGTGCCTTCCCGGGCACCCCAGCCGCACTGCGCCACGCCGGTCACGGGGGACCGGAGTCAGGTTTCTGACACGCCTGTTTGATCTCCAGGCCTCCTGTGCTCTACACGCGTGATGCCTGTGGCCAAACACACAGGTGACGCTGGCTGCTGACCTCAGCCCCCTCGGTGCCCAGCACGACCCGGTCACGAGGCAGCCGCTGCCTGGGCCTCGGGAAGCTCTGCGTGTTCCCGGGCAGAGGCCTGTGGAGCCTTGAAGATGGATGGCCGCCCTGCAAGGACCCCTGTCAGCAGGGCGGCTTGATGAGAAGGAGGTGAGCTGAAGAGAGGAGCTGACAAGCTTCCCTTCAAATGTGACTCGGAGGGAACTGCTCTACAGCCACAAGCTGCGGGAAGGCTTTTGCTCTTTCTTTGGCACCTTGGTCTTTCACCGCATCAGTGGGCATGCAGACAAGGCCAAGGCACTCCCTCAGACACCTGCCCACCTGTCTCCATCGCCCTCCAGCCAGTGAGGTGCCCTTCCTGGGCAGCCGTCCAGTCAAATAGCCTACGCGTCCATGAGGCACTTCTGTAACTCGCCCCACGCAGTGCCATCTGCAAGTGTCTCTGTAGTGGCGACAGAATGCATCTTCTCCTCCAGGTGAAAAGCAGGCTCTCCACTTACCAAGTGCTGTTTTACAGGGGCGTTTGCATTCTTGAAAGGCTGCCTCCCTCCTTGGGTCCTGGCAGAGTAGGGAGCCTTTGCCTACTCTTTGAAGGGGCAAAGGCAGGAGTCTGTGTGCAAAGCCTGCACATCTCAGTGACACCCTCTCCATGGCCTTAAACCCCAGGCCCATGTAGTCTGCAATGTGCAGGGGGAGAAGGGAGCTGGGGTGCATTGCTCACCTACAATGAAGCAGGCGCATCTGGTTTCTGCTTTTGCAGGTAGTTTCCAAGAGAGAGTTAACTTCCAAGAGAGGTTAAATGACTTGCGAAAGCTAACTAACAGAATTATTAGGCACCAACCACAGTAAGCACGTTCCGTAGATGATTTCATTTAACACTTACATAAACCCTAATCACTAATTATTCCACCCATCTCTATTCCTGTTTCACAAACGAGGGCTTTGAAGCTTAGCAAGATCGTGTTCTTGCCCAGGTAGGTGGGAGCTGGATGCAAGTGAAGAAGTGGGATGACAGGGCCACAGGCCCGACCGGGTCCCTCCACAGCCAGTGAAGGGAAGAGCCAGCGCCCAGCCCGGTGCGCCTGACCTGCAGTCATATTCTTTGCACCACATCTCAGAGTGAAGGTACCATTGTCTGGAAATTGAGCTTTAGCAAATTTTGATGCAAGTTCCAAATAGTGGATCTGAAGAGCTCAAATGGACAGGCATGGCCCTGCACACGGAGACATCCACACGTGTTCCTCACACATCTCCCCCTCAGAATGAGGGGAGCTCCAGTTAGAATGGACGGGAAGAGGGGCTGACATCTGGCCAGTCGCCAGCCCTCAGCCTTCCTTCCCGTCTAGAGCTCTTTAGCCGGGTCTGGGAACCCAAATCACCTACACAAAAGGGTTAACAGCTACACCCCAGGGCCTAATGCCAGAAGGAATCACAAGGAAAATTGCAGAATAAAAAGGCACACTAAAATAAGTAGAAGTTCTGCAAAAATGACATGAAATAAGTAGTTACCTGCAGTCAGTTTGGTTGGCCACGGAGCAGACCTAACAGCCCCACAGACCCTCCGCCTGCAGCTCACTCTTCTGGGCCAATGGTCCAGAGTCGATGGGGGACAGAGCTTGACACAGAGAGGTGAGTGCTCTGCCCCAGACCCATGTCTGAGTAACCATGTCTCTGGACAGTGCATGTGACCACCTGGATCAGGAACGGCAGGGGCAGCTGCCTCATGTCTGTGTCCGCAGCACTCAGCACTGTGCCTGGCACACAGTAGGGACTAGGACAAGGGACGTGAATGAACGAATGGATATGCAGCCTAAACTTCGATTCCCTATGTGCAGCATGAGGACAATTATGAAAGTACTGGTTCTGCCCAGTCAGTGTTGCCCAGTGGTTGAGCATTGGCCTATGAACGGGGAGGTCACGGTTCCATTCCTGGTCAGGGCCCAGGCCCAGTTTGTGGGCTCAATGCCTGGTGTGGGGCGTGCAGGAGGCAGCCGATCGATGATTC
>NW_005327512.1:0-4536 GCF_000412655.1 Myotis brandtii | reverse complement strand
AAAGCGATGCAGAACAGTGCCAGATCGGAGCAGAAGGAGGGCGATGGGAAGGACAAGAAGGACGAAGAGGAGGACATGAGCTTAGATTAAGTTATTTGCTGTCTTTTACGGGCGGGGCTCCTGGCTGTGTGGACGAGCAGTGTGTTTGTGGGCCGTCGCACACCCTCACACCTCTGTTCTAACTTGCTAATAAATAAAAGTTTTTTCTTTTATCTGCCAACTCTGGTGTTTCTGCGCCCCGTCCCTGTGACAAGCTGTCCCTTGGTCTGCGGTGTTGGGTATTGTGACTTTGAGGTGAAAGGCCTGGGGAGGTGGACCATGAGCCCCGCCCACCCCCCAGGCTCTCCCCACCTGTCCCGTGCTGTCCCTCTTTCTACATTTAAAAGTCAACACTCATAGGGCATGTGCGGGGGGTGGGAACCACGGGGAGAGGTCAGTGGGGGAAAGGAGACATGTAATACTTTAAACAAGAATGAGAAAACAGGTGTTAAAAAAAAAGTTGACACTCAGTTACATAAGCTCCTTTTTAATTTTTGTTTCAAGAGAAGGGACCAGTGATTTACAGATTTCTCAAATTGATGGAAGGAAAATCTCACAATTATAAATGATACAAAAAAACCCATTTTATTGTATTTTAAAGTTTCATTTAAAAAGTCAGACATAACTTAAACCATTTCCTGTAGACTCAAGTCTAGGTAAGTTTATACAAACTTCATCTAGGAGACTGGCGGAGGGTGGTGGTGTCAGCAAGCTGTTAGGACAGCAGGCGCCCTGAAGGTCCTCCTATGTGGCCGGGCAGCCACTGGCCCCCACCGCGCCCTGGACACCCGCAGAGCGCGGCAAGGTGACAAAGGCCCGGTTCACCATCAGATTCCTCATGCAGCCTTGGTAGAATGGAGGCCAAGGGTGTGTGGGGGTGGGGTGCCCAGCCTGTGTGTCCGAGGGTCCTGGGGTGCAGGGGAAGAGGAAGGGAGACAGGTTGGAGCAGATTCCCACCATGGAGGGTGGAGTGAGAGCAGGTGACCCTGGTGCCTGGTCCCCGAGGGGCAGCTCCCCCACCTAGGCTGAGGTCACACTCACCGGGCAGGCCCCCCAAGTGCAGAGGCACTGGGGTGCTGTCTGAGGCCCGCAGCATGGGACCCAGGGTCTGGTTGCTCTGGGAGTCCACCTCCAGCCGGAGGGCGGTCCTGCTTTTGGTCACTGTGGGACATAGGCTCCTTGTGGCTGGACTGGGAGGGCCTCTCGGCAGCCGCAGAGCGAGAGGGCCCACCTGGAGTTTGGCCTCTGCAGCTTCGTCCTCCCGAGTCCCTCCCAGGCTCTCTGCTCTGCAGAAGCAGGGCTGCGGGGTGTCGGGAGTATCTCTGGTTGTGGGACAGGGGGCCCAGCTCACCTGCCAGTTGGTGCCACTGCCCGTCACACAGCTCCTTGGAGAGTGTCACTGATGCGGAGAACTCGCCAGCACCATCGTCTGCCCACAGCAGGACCTGGGTGGGGGCTGGGCATCAGGAGGGCCCTGCCAACCCCAATTCTGCCCTTTGGCCATGGACCCCCCACCCCGACTTACCTGCTTCTCCAGCACCTGCAGCTCTAGGTAGGGGGGCACCTGGAACTGGCCCAGGTGGAAGATGAGGCCTGTGGCTGTCTGGGGCCGCACCTCCAGCCTCAGGCTCACGTCAGGAAGGGTGGTCCCCAGGGTGTCTGTGGGGAGGGCCTGTGAGGGGACGAGGGCCTGGCCATGGCTCCCTCAACCCCACAGCCCAGGGCACATGCAAGGAGTGGGGGACAGCAGACAGACCTAGAGTGATGGCTCCCCTACTGCCGGCAAAGAACAGACCCATCTCCAGGGGTTCTGACAAGCAGGGTGTGACCCCCACCATTCGGCTGGGGGTACTCAGGGGCTGCCCGTCCACCATCAGTCTCCTCACACAACCGCTGAACCAGGAGCTGCTGATAAACATCTGTGGGGGCACAGGTGGGTGGACATGGGGTCAGGTTCAGGGGGTGCTGAGGAGGGTGGGCTGGGCTGGGACCGGGCAGGGGATGCGGGGGAGAGGCAGTTCTCACTGGGAGCTTGGGGCCGTGGACAGGAAGACCCCCCACAAAGAGCGTGTAGGGCTGGGGGCCTTCTGCCCCCTGATACTGCTGGCCAGGCTCCTGGCCAGGCTGCTCCTGGCTCTGAGTCCAGACTCCGTCCACCTGCAGCTGGATCCGAGTCCTCTCCCATCGCACAGACACCTGGCGGTGGGAAGAGGCACATCAGGCGGGAGCCCCCAGGGCCCCGCCCACATCCCCTCTCTTCAGTCCCTCACCTTGTGCCACTGGTCAGCTTTTGAACGCTGGTGACTCAGGACGCGGAGCTCGGGCCCTGGGCCTTGTGTCTGAGCCACAAAGTATCTGTGGCTCAGGAAGAGCGCCAGGGAGGGGCTGCCCGCCGCCAGGGGCACGGCGAGGAGCAGGAGTCCTCTTCGGGTGCGAGGGCGGACCACCATGGAGAAGTGGGCCCTGGAAGCCAGCAGCCAGACGGTGTCAGCCTGGGCAGCCCTCACCCCCGCCCCCACCTGGCCCGGTCTTACCAGTTCTCAAAGGGTGCCAGGACGGCTGTGAACTCCAGATAACTGGACAGGGGACCTCCAAACTGGTAGGTGCCGTGGATGGTCCCAAGGGGCCGAGGAGGCGTGCAGGCGGAGTCCTGGGTGGGCTGCCGGGTGTGCCGGGAGACCTGTGGGGTCAGATGGGGATGCGGGGGTGCTGAAGGGCCATCTTCTGCCCACCCCCAGCTCCACCTGCCTCCTGCCCTTTACCCTCACCCCCTGCCCTTGTCTCTCCCCCAACGCCTGTGGTGCCCACCTTCTGAGCCACTGTGGCCTGTAGTCCTCGAGGTGCCTGCACTGGTGTCTGGGTGCCAGGGGCTGCTGGGGCACACCCTGAGCTCACGTTGATACCGCCCACGTTCTGCTGCAGGTCGAGCACACGCTGGGGCCCCATGAGCCTGTGAGGACAGCGAGGGCAGTCAGCAGCTGGAGGCACCCAAGCAGGTGGGGTCAGCACAGCCCCCGACACCGCTCAGCGCACCGTTGCACAAACACGTTGGTGATGCAGCCGCTGAAGTTACGGATGGTGTTGGACGCCCCCAAGCCTCCCAGGAGGAGCCGATGGGGCCCCTCAGGCTGTGGCTGTGGCTGGGGTCTGGGGGGCGGCCCCTGGTGGGGCTTCATCTGCTGAAGCTGGTCGTCCACGTAGAGCCAGACCCTGTGAGGAGAGCAGTGTTTCGCCACCCTGTCCACACACCTGCAGCAGCTGCACCCAAGACCCCGGCTCCGCTGCCGCCCCACCCTGTCCCCGGCTCACCCTGTGGTGTTGCTATAGAAAGCGACGTAATGGGGGGAACCATCAGCAAAGCCCCCTGGCGTCTTCACCTCGGTCGTCACAAACCGGAGTGTCACGTGGCCCTGCTGCAGGGACACCTCACATGGCCCAACCTGGGGACAGTGGTCAGGTCAGCGGACCAAGCCAGGGGCCCAGACTTCCTCCAGCCACGTGGGCCCCACACTCTGCTGCAGTTAGTTTCAGGGAGGGCTGGGCAGAGGTGAGACTCGGGGAGGGAGGGCTAGGTCAGGCTTGGGGAGCAGCAGGCGGTCAGACCAAGACTGGGTGGACACACCGGGGACGCTCTGTGGTACAGCAGACCGCTGTCCTGGGTGCTGCGGAAGCCGAAGCCGGAGTAGACGCTGCTGGTGAGGGGGGCCACATCTGGGAGCTCCAGGGGCAGGAAGCCATGGCCATGGAACGTCATGGCCCGTCCCACCTACAAGGAGTGGACTGTGAGGGCCCCAGCAAGCCTGCTGGAGAGGGGGCTGCTGGCTGGAGTGGGTGGGGGGCTCACCAGCAAGTCCGCGGTGCAGCCGGCACTGATGCCCGTGGTGTTCAGCCGCTTGAGATCCACATACTTGCCCAGAGCTTTGATGCCCTTGATGCAGCCACGCACGGAGCCTCCGGATGGGAAGAGCTGGCGCAGGCTGTCGGGCAAACAAGTATTGGGGCACTGGCCTTGGGGAGGGAAGGGGGGCTGGGTGTGGCTGAGACAGCGGGGGACCCTGCCTGCCCTGCGTGTGCTCACCTCGGGGGCAGCTGGTCCGGAGGCGCACCCCCCAAGTAGTAGGCGTTGGCCAGCTCCAGTACATTCTCCTGCTCCATACTGAACACAGTGGCCCTCTCCACGCGCACCAGCACGCGCTTGCGGCTGTCCCCCAACAGGAACACCTGGATCTGATGGCAGGTCAGGGATCCTTAGCACCTGCGGTGTTCCTGCTGCCAGCCCAGCCCCGCCTCGCCCTGCCCATCCTTCCCGCTTTAGCCTTACCGCCTTGCTGGCCACGGTCAGGGGCGGAGGGGGCTGTATTGGTTTGGCCTCCTGCAGGCCCTCACCAAAGTCATAGAGCAGCACGAGGCGGCCTTCCAGCACGGCCAGGCACAGGAACTGGCCCTGTGGGGCGGGTGGGTCAGCATGGGGCGGGCCCAGCAGGCAGGGGCGGGGCC
>NW_005327511.1:0-4483 GCF_000412655.1 Myotis brandtii | reverse complement strand
TTAGCATATTAGGCTTTTATTATATAGGATGTGGTAAATAATAGCTAGTGTTTTAAATTATCACACAGATACCATAATAAATATTTAAAGCATGTTTTGGGTAGCCATAGGCCTTTGGATTTCACCATAACTCTGACACTAAACATGATTCCTTGCTCTTGAAACCATAATTACAGCCCTGACACCCTTACTGAGTGACCTAACATTATCTTATATCTATAGCCAACTGTGATTGCCTTGAGGAGTTAGTAAATTTGAGATATTGTCTTAACATTACCACTTTGAGTATTTCCTAGAGTAAAGTTTTGAAAACTTTTTAAAACAGTCAAGTATAGTAAAAAAGCCATTTTACACACCCACATGTGGATATATTAATAAGTAAATTGAAACTTAAAACACCTTCTGTCATGTACCGTGCTCTGATATTGTTTATTCTATCATATTTCAGTATGTTTTAAAATGCTGTCCCTGATTTACTACATTGACTGAGTGGCCTCCTAATGGGTCATGAACTATAGTTTGAACAAGCATAGTTGGCTCAAGTCACTTAATTCTGTTTAATCTAAGTTCCACATTCCAAGACACTATTTGTTGATGACCTACTCTATACCAGAGGCCAACCCGTGTTTTTGTTTTGTTTTGTCTTGTTTTACTAGCAGTTAAAACCTGGAAGCACAGGTATCCAGGCTGCATGTTAGCCTTGATGTCCTTAATATGGGACTATCATATGTATTAGAAATATGTGCCCTCTATGGGTGGACACAGCTTTGTGGACATGGGGGTAAGTGAGCAGAGGGAACCTTTGAACACTGGGAAAAAAACCAAAAACCTTCCTCTATGCACATGCAGTCTCTAATACCTGTGTCATGGTACTAGACCTGGAGACCACAGCAGGAGCAGGATTTCAGGCTATATTTTAACTGACATTAAATGCATTCATAACATGCCTCAGTTAGCAGCTTTTTGTCCTCTTTAGAGATAACATTCACCCTCTGTGTTCACCTGTTATCCCTGAGGACACATCTACATTATATTCTTCCACCCTTGATCTATCTTTGAATTTTAACTCAATATCTACTGGACATTCCCACTTACTACTCTCAACATTTCCCTGTATTAAATATTGGAACTTTTTTACCATCTGCTTCAAAGGCAACAGCCATTTTTCTTCCCTCAAGTTCTTTGTATCCACACCATTTACTTCACAAATCCTCCTGCAGACCCATGTTGAAGACATCTTCGATTCCTTGCTCTATAATTTTCTCCATCCAAGCATAAACTTTATCTTGACAATGTCAGAATGACATCTTTGTCTTTATATAGTTCCCATAAAACATATCAGTCTTCAAAAAAATCAGTGAAATTTCACATGTATTTTGATTTATTTATATATGTATATATCTGTATATCTATAAATTATTTCTATTTATTGAATGGAAGAATACAGAAATTAAATTTCATGATTTTTTCATCATTCTGATAATAACATCCTTTCAAATATGACAGGTATATCACTATATGCAAAATAAAGTACAATAATTGTGATGCCATATTTAAAATTCTGGCTACATAAAACTAATTAAGTAACACACTTTAATTAATTAAAAAAAGGAGCCAATGTACTTAAGAAAAATGGCCATGGAAGCTTACCTTTTCTTAAGAAAACGATATGGAAAACTATGGTGTGCATAAAAGCTTTTTTTTTATATTTTATTATTTTAAAATATTGTTTCCATATTTTATTATTATAAGTTGATGAACTCTACTAATTTGTCCTTTTTCAGTTCTGAGATTCTCAAGGAAAAAGGCTATATATTAGTGATATCTGGCATATATGAGATGCATAGTAAGTGCTTGTTCATTGAGGAGACCGCAATATTAATTCTTGTTGGCACCAAATCTGAGTATGTCATATACCTTTATGGACAAGCTTCTAAAAACTTGGTATGGGATTTGTAAGAGGTGTGAATAATACTAGTGATCCTACTGCAATGCAGAGGCTATGCTGCCTAATAAAATATTCATACTCTGCATTTCCTTTGCCCACTTTATCCTAAAGCATACCACAAAACTATTACTCTACCATTTATGTCTGGCCAGTCTCAAACCATCAGTCACTTGAGTGTTTTACATGATTTTTTTAGTAAAAAAGGTAAAAATAAATTTACACATAATAAAATCAAGGCCTCAAGAGATCATTAAAATACATAAAGAAACAATGTTTTATGGGACATACAATAAATACATTGACATTTCTTCGATTTGTAGAAGAGTTCATTAATTTAAAAATTTTTACTATTCAAAACAAGGTATGAATAATTTATAGCTATTTAAATTGAAAATGATACTAGGTGTATTCAAATATCACACTTCCAGCCCTGAAATAATTGCCTTAAGGGTTAAGTATAAATTACTTTCTTCAATCAGTTTTGTAGCCTTATAGTACTGGTTAGGTACCCTGAGCTGCGTGAAGATGATTTAGCTAATAGTACAGACACTGGGAAAAGGCATGATGCCTTATTTTCTGGACCAGTGATCTGACCCAATACAGAATGGTTAAACTGACTATATAACTTGAGGTATGAATACTTAAGAGCAAGAGAAACTGATAAAAACTTTGTTGCACTTAAAAATCAAGGTTCAAGATCAGAGTGATCCTGATAGTATTGTGTAATGTACATTCTTTATCACGTTAGTGCTTTTCTAGCTCAGAGTATGCAAGTTAGTGCATTTTTTATGTTTAATAATATCCTTTTATGACAAGCCACTTAAGTCTTAAAGGTTTCTCATTTTTATTTCAGACACTATTTCTGATCAACATACAATGCAGAAAAGGTTTCAGCAATAACCTTAAAGTTAAGTTGTTTACATCCCAGATGTGATGCAAAAGTAGGTGAAAACAGCAAGGACATTCCAGACAGCTTGGATTGGGCTTCATTCCTACTATCTATTTAAAATGTTTTCATGTTTATTTTTCCCCAGAACTATTGTTAGCAATGTCATTCCAAAATAAAATTCTTCCATTTAAGTTCACCTTTACCCCTAAAATGTTTCATCAATCATAGTAAAACTGTGCTCTGTCATGGGGTAATTGCAAACTGGCATGCCAAAAAGTGCATCTACATATCCTCCTCCCCCCATCTCCACACTGGGCAAGGACGGCAGCCAATTTATTAGTTGAGATATTGTTAAACTCATCAAATAAAAATCAGTTTCCTGCTTCTGTGATGTTTTCTGTTAGAGTATCAAAGTTGTTTATTTCAAAGGCCTTGTGGAGATAGGTTCGATAATAGTTAGCTATACCAAATGCCTTCATTGTGCAGTCTTATTGAACATGGCAACTTCTTGGTTCCTGCTAAATGACTCATACTTAATATCTGGGAAGAAGAAAGGTGTGTATGTAATCCAAATAGAATTCTACTTATTGGTGTGTTAAAAAAATGAGAACATATTAAGTTGAGAAGATAAAACCCAATTCTAGAATTATTTACAACTAGGTTTGTGGGTTTTTTTGTTTTGTTTTGTTTGTTTGTTTGTTTACCTCAGGGAAGTCACTTAGATCTATTTTGTATCAGTGTTTTCTCACCTACAAAGTGGTGACATTAATACTGCACCTTTCCAAATTTCTGTAGAATTGTTTTCTGTAATAAATGAGATAGTGACTTTACATGAACATGAATAAGTAAAACTATGAAGTTATTTTATGTCTAGTATTTTAGTCTTTAAAAATAAGAATTTGCCTAACTCGTAATATACAAATCTAATGGTTATAATTATCTAGTCCAGAGTTCTGATAAAATGCAAATATATATATTTTAGGAGATTCCTTTTTAATGTAAAAGCTAACATTGTTTAATTTTTAAAAATTTTAATACAATCATGCTTGAAGATGTATTGAGAAATAAAATTTGTTGTTTGAAAGACAAGGACAGTGTTGCCTGTTTGGTTTCACAAATGTAATCTGTTTATTAGCAAATGTTCTCAAATTCTGTGCAATAGTTCTGTTTTCTGATTAATCTCTCAAAAATCATCAGATTTTGCACATAGTTTCATGGTCAATATACACCTGGGCATGTTTCCCCTGAATGTTTTTTGTGCCATAGTGCAACTCCATCTGTTGCTTCTGACTCTCGGGTTTTGCAACAAACATGTGGGAAGTCTGGTTGAGGAATGAGATTGCCAGTGGACCTTGCTCCCACCAGGAGTGGGCCTCTCAGCTCTGAACATCAGACTGAACTCACGTGGAAAGCACATATTTCTGTGGTTTTACAGGAAGCCAGACAGGTGATACCCTTGGGTTGTTACCATTAGCATTTTCTCTCAAATATCTCCACTTTACCCCTTTGTTTTCCTTCCAGATTTTGTCTTTTCTTTCCTTATGAGCTAGTTTTAAAGTATTTTAAAAACAAGTTGTTGCTCTGACTGGTTTGGCTCAGTGGATTGAGAATCAGCCTGTGGACCGAAGGGTCCCAGGTTCGATTCT
>NW_005327510.1:0-4330 GCF_000412655.1 Myotis brandtii | reverse complement strand
ACCCACAGGTTGAGAACCGCTGCTCTAGGAGAAGGGCCTTCTCTCCGCAGCTGGGAGGCACACCACTGCAGAGTCTCCACAGGGTCCTGCTCATCTGGCAGACGGCTCGCTGGAACATCCAGAGTTCCTCTGAAATGCAGCCCACAGCGATGCTGTGGTCATTACATGGAGAGACACCCGTCTCTGAAATAGAGGCAGGGCGAGTCGTTGTTTCCTCAGCTTCCAGCCTCAGGGAGGTCTCTTCAGGCCACCGAGCAGCCTTATTCCATGTTTCCTCTTCTTTTGCTAGAAACACTCTTCTAGACTCACCCACACTCGGCCACTCACACGTCCCGCGTCAACGACACCAGTGCTGATCCCTCCACTGAACTCTGCCACGCTCTCGCACGGTGCTTCCGACCCCTGTCCCCGCCTTCATTCCCTCCTGAGCAGGCCCGGCACACCAACCACAACCTATTGACCTACACGTTTCCTGAGCTCTGTCTCCTCCCTAGCCGAGCAGGGGCGGGCAGCCACCGGCTTTGTTTCAACTGCATCTCTAGGGCCACGGACGGTGCCTCACGCCTCGTGGCCCCTCAGTGAGCGCCTGTGGGATGAAAGCTCCTGGTCCTGCCGTCACTGCCATCACCTCCCCTGCAGACAGGGAGACCGAGGCACCGCGATGTCATGAACGTGCCCAGGGTTGGCCAATCCCCGACCCTGGCAGAGGCAGGTTTGGCTCCAGGCGGGGCAGGCAGACTCTTGGTCACGTGCCAGATGTTGGGTGCTGAGCACTTCACACCCACCGTGTTATTTAATTTTTCACATTTCTGTCCACGGGCACTGTTCCCTGCCCCTCGGACATGTAAGAATGTGGTGGCCTCCAGAGGTTGGCTTGTTCACACAACTGGCAAACAGGCAGACTGGGATTCACACACAGTCAACCTGACCACACCTCACCGTGGAGACAACCTACAAAAGTGAAAGGGCTTATGCCTCTTCGTTTTCAGTAGGATAATGGCTTTAACTTTAAAAAATGAATATGCAGAGAAGGATTGGAGAGGCCGCCATCGCTGAGTCAGGCCTTGTTATTCCTCAGGTGGGTCATGAAGGCTATGCAAGGATTTAGGAGAGAGAAAGACCAGTTTCCAGGCAGAAGAAACGACAAGTGCACAATCACGGGACTGCAGTCGGGTGCGATACAAACGTGGCGCCGTTGGGCCAGGACTAGCTCCTGAAGAGCTGATGTGCTGCCTCCGTTAACGGGAATCATGAAGTCTGAAGGGCAAAGACTTAAAGGTTTGAAGCAGATACATGAAAGGGTCGTATCTGTGTATTAGAAAGACTATTCTGTAGGGCAGTGGTTTGAGATCAGGGGGAGATTTTTGTACCCCTCCCCTCCCCACAGGGAAATATTTAGCAAAGTCTACAGACATGCTAGGCTGTCACAAGTGGGGAGCTACTGGCATCAACTGGGTGGAGGCCAGAGATGCTGCTAAACATCGAATGCACAGGAGAGCTCCCCACCAAAATGTGAATGGCGCTGGGGTGAGAAGCCCTGGGAGAGAAGTGGGGAACGGACAAGGCTGGCAGGTGCATCATGTCACTACAGAGCGACCTTCACGGGGACTGATGATAGTGGCGCCCCTTGCAGTTCAGCAGTGAGCAGCTGGCGTGGACATACATGGCAGCCTTAACCTTGGGAAGGATGGGAACAGGATCTGAGGGGGAGACAGAGCCTGGAGACGCCAGCAGACAAGCAGGCAGGAAGTGGATTCAGCTTAGGTTAGGACAGGAGGAATGAAAAGACAGATTTAAGAGTTACTTAATGACTATGCAGTTGCTGGTTTCTAGTTTTCTCATTATCAAAAACACAGAGTCTCATAACTCCATCAAAGGAAAAAAATATCCAACGCTCTCCTAAGTTTTTGATGGATCTTTAAGTATGCCACCCAATTAGGGCTTCCCAAATAAAGACCGCCAAACTCTTCTGGCTGTTTAAAGCCAGACTCCAGATGTCTTATTCATCATACGTGACTGTGTTCGTTGACATGAATGCTTAGCAGCCAGCGATTAACACAGTGCCCATACTTTCCAAGTTTAATTTGCTACCGATACAGTTTTGCATTAACAAAAACAATTTACACGTTACATGATTCAGTTTTCCAAATGGATTATTTTGTAACTATATAGAGAGACTGTTGAAATTTCTTCTGCTGTTTCATGGGAAGATTAGACAATCAGATTTTAAAACGTACATTCCCTTGAGGAACTGGTATATTCCTGGGAGAATTATGCCATTGGCAGGCACTGTGTGGGAATTTTGAGTGTGTTTTCTGGTGTGCTGCAAAGTCAGTCTCCATCTAGGAAAACAAGGATTTGATTTCCAATTGTTCTCCTTCCTTTGCTGATAGGAATGTAGGGCTGATGATTTATTTACATTACAGAGTGAAAAGGAGGCTGCTACCTAAAAGGCAATTTGCCGCCTTGCTTTTTGTAGGCAGTATCCTAATTATTTTCTCCTTATGGGACTGAATGAATTAAGTGAGCAATTCACTTTGTATATGCAAATTGCAAATCTCTGCAGAAGCTTCAAATTGCTTTATTCTTTAAAAAAAATTAAAGCCATTATCCTACTGAAAATGAAGAGGCATAAGCCCTTTCACTTTTATAGGTTGTCTCTGAAAATAAAAGTAATATGAAAGCAATCTATTTTGGGGCCCATAATGTTTTCTCAAGTACTAACAAAGTAATCAATTATACTATTCTTATTATTGTTGCTTTTGTTGTAACACTTGTTTTTATATTATTATTATGTGCTGAAATTTCAGAGTACTCCAAAATACCCCACTAAGCATTTCTGTTTAAAAAATTTCCAGATTTCTTATATTGTGTTCTAAGCCTTTAAATGTTTCCATATTGTCTTTCCTTAAAAAAGCGCCAATGGTTTTAAGACACAATGTCAGTAAGCGGGACAGGCAACTAAGAAGAGATGCTCTCAGTTCCCATCACAAATGTCACCACAAAGCACTTCTCTCCACAGTCCCCCCTGGGGGCCCTGAACACAGCAGGTTAAGCAAACATCTTGTGAAAGGGTTCTTCAGAAAGAACCAGTCTAGACAGTGCTGCCCAACCCCCAGAGAGACGTTCCATTCTTTCCCCAAATAGCTACAGGCCGCTGGTTACTAAAATAAACTGGCCCAGGGCCTGCCTGAATCATCCATCCCAACTGTCTCCCTGAAGAGTGGGCCTTTATTTGCACATGTGAAATAACCGAAATAACCCCTTCACTGTGTCTCCCTTAAAATTAAAAGGCGCTTAAACCGAGAAGCCTGCATCTGAAATGTATGCTGAGAATGGAGTCTGGGGCCAAGGGCGCTCTCCTAGGATCTCAGCGGGGGTTGGGGTGCTTTTATATCGCCTATCTGGGCACAATTTGGCAGTAGCTACATAAAGTTGAAAGGTGTGGGATATTCCCTGGCAATTGCACAGCTTTTTCTTCCAAAAAGATTAGCATGAGCACATCAAAGACAGAGGCACAAGTTCTTCATCATAATTAAATTTATATTAGCAAAAAATTAGAAACCATTTTGTCCATCGATTTGGGTATTTTTTAAACAGATCACGGTATATCAAATATTAAAGAGTACTCTAGAACTGTGAAATTAATGAGGTGTCATTAATAAGCCACTGATTATTGGCTTGGAGGGAAAGGGGATTGGCATAATTGATGTGACCATTTAATTTATCTCATGAACCATAATATTCTGACTGTGAAAGAAATTGCTACTGAAAGTTACGTAAGAACTACAGACCCACCCAAGTATCCCAGGGAAATCTGTAATTATGGTCTTCTGACACAAGAGCGTACAGTATGCAATGAATGACTCCATTCCTGCTCTAAAAATAGCACCTATATATGACACTGATTCTATTTGTATAAACAGAGAAAACAGTCTGAAAAGTGCACATCGATCTAATAGTATTTTTTTTTTCCTGAGGACCAGGGCTAGGGTCATCATTTCCTTTCATTTTACTCAATACACTTCAGAATTGTTTAAACTGGTTAAAAGGAACAGAAGTGATGCTTATAATTTAAAGACTAAGAAGAGTGAAGAGGAAAAAAATCCTGTAAAATATTTTAAAGTGAGGTGAGTGGATCTCCATTCTTTGTCAACACAACTCCTTGACCAGTAACTCACTTGGCCCACAGTACTCTGTGATTTCTCTCAAACCAGAAGCCACTGACTAATTTCTCACTAACTTGCCTTTGACATCATTTACACAGAGCTTCTGTGTGCACTTGGATTATAGCCAAGTGTTTCCACACAAAGGTAAGATAGCGTAGAAA
>NW_005327509.1:0-4325 GCF_000412655.1 Myotis brandtii | reverse complement strand
TTGCGATCAGATTCCCCTCTATTTGCCATCATAGCTCGGTTAGTTTCCATCGCATCCGGCCCATATTGGATTCGTTCTAAAGCTCTTGATTTGCTCAATCTTGGTTGTAGCTCTCGACTCGGGCCTGTTCCTGACGAACCCAGCAATGGAGTTTTTGTCCGATTTGTTGGCATTTCGGATGAGTCTGTCTCAGTTATTCTCCCGCTGTCTGTTCTCTGTTGTGCTGCACGTGCTTCACTCCCCACTCGTTTGGTTGGCAATAAGGTGCTCTTTCTAACACGGCCACTGGGATGGGTAGTAGCTTCCTCTCTAGCTCTTGTTTGTGGGTTTCTTCGTGTAGCCCTTTTCCGCATCACTACACCCGCCCCTCCTCGGAATCTTTGCCCCATACTTCGCCACGGTCGTAAAAGCGTTGTGTTCACCCAGCCACTTTTCTGTCCTGTGGAGATTTTGCAGTTTACTCCTTTTCGGTCAATTATTTCATAAGGGCCTTTCCATCGTTCTTTGAACTTGCTCGCCCCTGGTCCTCGATATTCCGGCCGATCCTTGTTGCGCAATTTGACCTCCTCTCCTATCTGGAACGGTCTCCACTTATGTGCCGCATACCTTGTATCATATTTCAACTTATTCCTTCGTTGCCTCATTTTTGTCCCTCTTTTCGCTGCAACTTCCAATCGTTTGTAGTCTGCCGCTGGTAGCTTAGGTGCTTGCTTATTCATGAGGCATGTATCCAGGATAATTCTCGGCTGTTTGTTAAACTGCAATTCAAAGGGAGACACCTTGGTTGTAGATTGAATACTGGTGCGATAGGCGAGTAGAACTCCGGGTAGTGCTTCCTCCCACGTTAGCTTGGTGCTGTTTATCCATTCTTTCATGGTTCGATTAAATCTCTCCGTCAGTCCATTGGTTTGTGGATGATATGGTGCCGTGCGCCTTCTTTCTATTCCCCACTTGGTTAATAGTTCCTGAAACACCTTCGATTCGAAACAAGGACCTTGATCAGTAATCACGCAGTGTGGCACCCCGTATCTGGCTGGCACGTTGAACTCAAAGGTCTTTGCGATAGTTTCACCGGTCTGATCTCTGATCGGTATGGCTTCCACCCATCGAGTAAAATGATCAATCATTACAAGTATGTAGGTGTTTCCGGATCGGCTCACCGGCAGTGGTCCAAATACGTCTAATCCCCATACTTGCATTGCCTCGTTGACCTCAATTGATTGCATCGGTGGTCTCGTTGCATTCGTCTCGCGGCTCGTCTGACAATTTGGGCACGCTCGAATGTATGTTGCCACGTCGTTCCTCAAGTTGGGCCAAAACACTCTTTTCTGTAGTAAATCAAGAACTCTCTCTATTCCCATATGTGCCTCATCGTGGACCAACTGGATCACCCGTTCTCGTTGCGTTTTCGGAATAAAGGGAAGTTTCCTTCCGTTTACTGACACAAATACGTTTCCATTCTCGTTGCATAGTTGATCCCAAATCCTGAGCAACTGCTGCATTTCCAGTGACGTCGACTCTGGTTTCGTCCCTGTTTGTAGATGGCTGCACAGTAGTTTAACCAGATTGTCATTCTTTTGAATCTCCAAAAGTTTCCTATCTTCCACTGTGACTGCACACACTGGTATGGCGGTGTTAGGTATGATGTCGTCCAACACTGGTCGCGATAACATATCGGGTAGCACGTTCTTCGTTCCATCAATGTGGCCAA
Organism: Myotis brandtii; assembly: GCF_000412655.1. NCBI lineage: Eukaryota > Metazoa > Chordata > Mammalia > Chiroptera > Vespertilionidae > Myotis > Myotis brandtii. Next base: position 2,614 of record NW_005327509.1, on the reverse strand, counting down.
TGGTGAACGTGAATTCCTGAAGGCGGTAAGCCCACCGCGCGAGCCGCCCTCTTGGGTCTTTTGTTGTCATCAACCACGACAGCGGTTTGTGGTCAGTAATGACATGGAATACATTCGCTAGAAGGTAGGTTCTCCATTTCTCCAGGGCCCAGACGATCGCAAGGCATTCCTTCTCCGTCGTGGAATACTTCTGTTCTGCTTCTGTCAACACTCGACTAGCGTATTCTACAACACCGGATTTTTGGGAAAGGACCGCGCCAATTGCCACGTTGCTTGCGTCGACTGCAACAGTAAAAGATTCACTCGTATTTGGTATCTTCAAGCATTTCGGTTCCTTTGCTACCCATTCTTTCAGCTGGTTGAACGCTGTTTCGGTCTCGGCTGTCCACACAAACGGCTCGTTTTTGTGCAGTAGTTTTAATAGGGGCCTGATTTTCTCAGCGAATTGAGGCACAAACTTTGAATCATACGCCACCACTCCCAAGAAAGAGCGTAGCTGGCGTTTTGACTTTGGTACTGCAAAATTCTTCACTGTTGTTAGTTTCTCCGGAAGAGGCTGTATTTGGCCATTTCCCACGATATGACCCAAGCACACGATAGATTTCTGGGCGATTTGTGATTTCTTGCGACTCAACTTCAGGCCCGCGGTTTCCAAACGTTGTAGGACGGCTCCCAATCTGATTGCATGTTCAGACTCTGTTTCGGAGAAAATTACGATGTCGTCGCCGTATACAACCACTCCTTGTAAATCGTCAAGGATCATTAGTAGCAGACGTCTGAATGTTGCGGGTGCGTTGCACAGGCCAAATGGCATTCTCAAGAACTCGTATTGCTGTCCGTTTACACTGAAAGCTGTCTTATGCCGGTCTTCTTCTGCAACAGGCAACTGCCAGTATCCTGAACGAAGGTCAATCAAGGAAATCTGCTTTGCACTGTGAAGGTTGGAAAAAATTTCTTCCATCTGCGGCATTGGGAATGCATCCTTCACTGTCACTTTGTTCAGTTGTCTGAAGTCAATGCAAAATCGATAAGTCCCGTCAGCTTTTTTTGTCAGAAGTACGGGCGATGAATAAGGGCTGTTAGTTCGTTGAATTATTCCTTTTGCTTCCATTTCCGCCACTTGCTTCTGCACCTCCGGCAGTGTTTGTTGCGGTATTCTCCTGTATATTGGTTGGCACCTCTCACCCGGAATTAATGGAATCTTATGTTCTGTCCAATTGCAGAATCCGTATTCATCATCCGCGTCCGTAAACAAGTGCGCGTATTTCACGAGGGTGGTCTTGACTTCCTGGATTGGGCAGTCGGGCAAACTGAACACGTCCACCGCACCCATTCGATTGGTTTTCCGGGTCACTAATTTTATCAAGTCGTCTCCGACGCGCAGTACTTCATTCCTCAAATCAATGGATGCCGCCAAACGTGTAAGAATATCCATCCCGATTATTGTTTCTGTCACGCCTTCGACCACGAACATCGAATGTCTCAAACGTGTTTCACCCATGTCAATGGTTAACAGCTGCACCCCCATAACCTTCAACGGAAACCCGCCTACCGCCGTCATGGTAACTGATGACTGGCTTAATGGAACACCAGTGACCCTTTTCGTTATGGAAACCCCGGCGCCCGTGTCGACTATTGCATATGATGGTACACCCTCAATAGTTACCGCCACTTCCGGTGATCTGGCGCGACTCAACATGGACACAGAAAAACACCGATAAAAAGTTTTGTTTGGACAAAATCGTGCAACATGTCCTAAACGATTGCAAATAAAACAGCGGCTCCGATTCCGATTTTCAAATGTTTTTCGTTCTGCATTCATGTTGGGGCTACCTTTTTCCGCCAATTGTTTCACCATCCTCGTCAGTTCGTCCACTTTCTTTTCTATCTCCGACGGCACAAGTTTCCCAATATTAATCGGCTCCTGAAAACTCTGTGCAACTGTCACCAGGTCCTCGGCCTTGTTGATCCCCGTCATGGACGCCAGCTTGACCTTCTCCTGAAGTTGACCAGGTAGAGATCCAATGAATCTATTTTTCAGTAACCTCTCCCGTGCGGACACATCCAATTCAGGAAGACCGATTGACAAACTTCGACTTAACATTTGGAAGAACACCATCAAATCTTCTTGGCCCTCCCATTTTGCAGTGTGGAAGTTTTCTACTGCTCGCTGTCGATCCGCTTCTTTTCCAAATTCTGCACATAGTGCTGCCTTCATTTCAGCGAACAGACATCCCGATTTCAATTGTCGAGTTAACTGGTACGTCGCCTTCGCTCGCCCAGTCAATAACGTTCCCAGGGCCGTCAGCAGGTTTGCTTCCCCCTTCACTCCATTGCAGGCCGCAATAGCCTCGAACTCGTCCAGCCACGTTTCCACATCGCCTTCAGCAAATTGCGTTGGCCAGTTGAGCTTCATTTTCTCCTGGGTTCTTGCGGTCACGGCACCAAAATGTAGCAAGAACAACACGGCAAGAAAGCACAATCTTTATTGCACGCCAGACAGGAGCATACCAGACAAGCACACGCTCGCATACTTACGTGATGTGTCCGTACCACAACGCGGTGAACATGTTCGTTCCGCTCACCGTCACGTCCGCGTGCTGGCCTGAGCTTA
>NW_005327508.1:0-3933 GCF_000412655.1 Myotis brandtii | reverse complement strand
ATGGATGTTTCTATCTCTCTCTCCCTCTTCCTTCTCTTCTGAAATCAATAAAAATATATGTATTTTTAAAAAAGACAGATACTACCAAGTGATGAGGAGGAGGTGGAGATGTTAGAAGCCTCATGCCTTCCTGGTGGGAATGAAAAAACATGGTGCAGCCATTGGAAGACGGTCTAGCAGAGCCCAAAAGGTGAAACGTACAGTTACCATATGACCCGGCCATTCCACTCCTGGGTATGACAACGTAAGTCCATGCACTGGTACACAAATGGTCATAGCAGCCATAAAGAGGAAGGGCTGACACATGCTACCACATGGATGAGGCTTGAAAACGTCATGCTAAGTGAAAGAAGGCATCCACCAAAGGTCACATGTTGTATGGTTCCATTTATTATGAAATGCCCGGAACAAGCAAATCCGAAGAGACAGAGAGTAGATTAGTGGTTGCCTAGGACTGGGGGTGGGGGTGGGGGACAATGAGAAGTGAACGTTGGTAAGACTGGTTTTCTATTCGGTGTGATAAAAATTGATGGTGATGATGGTTGCACAACCCTGTGAATATATGAAACACCACTGTATTCTACATTTTAGACGGATGAATTGTATGGTATGTGAATTCTGTCTCAATGCAGATATTATATAAAAAAATACTTATTGAGCACTCGATGCATGTCAGGTACTGGAATAAATACTGAGGTAACCAAGAGATGTGGGTTCTGCCCTCATGAAGCTCACAACATAATTGAGGGTGTAGTCATTTCAGGGCGCTATAGCCTGCCGAAAGAATGAAACACCCCCTCCCACTTATGCACAAAGATTTTCATGGCTCATACAAAGGCAAGAGTCTTCTGGATCTTACCATGTCCTAATGCTTAGGCATTAACTTTCTCTGCTTCCTCTCTTGGCAATCCTCCTGCCCTGAGAGAAATGGCTGCAGTAGCCCTACAGACTCAGGATAGTTTTTCACTCTCAGAACAGTGTCTCCCAGCATAGGAGCCCTGCAAGGCCATAACACAATGGTTCAAACCAGCAACCGTGGAGGCAGACTCCAGGTTCAAATCCCAGCCCTTCCACTTACCTTCTCTGTGCCTCAGTTTCTTGATGTGCAAAATGGGGATAAAAGTGCCTATGTCATAAGGATTGTGTATAGATTAAATAAATTAATATATATATATATAAAATGATAGTCTGTGATAGGCACCCCATAAACATTAGTTGACAATATTATTCAGTTATTGTTAACCATCTGCAAATGAAAGTGAACTTCTTACAGACCTGCTACTTCCCCTTGTCCCACTAGGTGGCGTAGGCGCAACACTTGGGGCAACGAAAATGGCCCTCGGTCCCTTGCACAGTTAGGTCCCTTGCACAGTTAACCCTGGGCTGTGATAAACCATGCAAATCATTTGCTAGTGCTGTTGTTGTGGTACCATCGGTGAGCTACCTATAGCAATATCACCTATAATACACCAAATTTCTCTATTCAATGCCACTCACTGGACAAAATTTCCTCCAACACAGAGAAGTCAGCCAGTGCATGTCTACAAATAAAGTGCATGGTGAAGGTAGAACATGAGCTGCGTGCCAGCTGATGTCCTGCAGGGAAACACATATGTGAGTTTCCCCCCCAGCACCCTCCTCCTCTTTATCTAGAACACTTTGTAACACCTTCCTTCCTCATCCTGAAATGACATTTATGGACAACATAGTTTTCCGACACATAATTTTCTCCCTCATATCAACATAATGACCTGAAGGTAATATGAGGAAGAAAAAAATAAATAAATAACATCACATCTAGTAAAATAACATGCATTTCAATATGTAAAGGCTTAGGCACAACGACATCAGCTGATGTAAGGCAATAATTGCATGCCTCCATCTATAAGTAAGAATTACCAAGAACAAATGATGTCTGATAGAGGTGTGTCATTCTGGCAACTCGAACCTCTTGAGTGGCGTGGCAGAAAACACCATGTTTTCCAAAGTGGCCAGCAGCTCTTGGGCAAGTCACCTTCCTGGAAATGTTAGTGCATGTTAGAGTTGTTCATCAAGACAAAAACCAAACCATACCTTTGTATTCACAGACAAAATAAAGGTAGACTCTGGGCACAGATGATTTTTCATCTTTATGAACGTCCAGTGGGACTTTAAAAGTTGTATGGAAAGCCATGAAGTGCATGACTGTCCCCTGTGTGCAGCGTAGGTGGCCGGCACCTCTGGTCCCCGCCTACTGAACAGTAGTAAGAGTTCCCCAGTCACCGTGGCAGTCAAAACCCCTTCGCCACAGATTTTCAACTGAACAATAGCATCTCCGTTGAGAACCTCTGGTCCGGGGTCAAAATTGCTGTGGCCATTTCTAGCAAGTGGGCCCTCGGGCTGCTAAAGGGCTCACCTTGTAAAGGGCATTTGCTTTTCTCTAATGCACACAGATACACTCATCTGGGACTAGAGCCGGGATGCAAAGCCGTTCCAGAGAGAAAGAGGCTGTGGGTGGGGCCTTTCCCCCTCCCCCTTCTGTTAGCTCTTTGTCCAGAAAGGGGGGGCGGGGGCCTGAGGGAGGCAGGCCTCGCCTGCCAATCTCGGGAATAACGGAGGGGTCTTTTTCGAGCTTTTCCTAAGACCCAGCTGGGAAGTACATCAGCGCAGACATAATCCTGACTTTAGCCAGAGGGGCCCGGGGCCTCTGAGCAAGCCCCTGGTTTGTGAGAATTCCCTGCCCTCCATTTGCTGGGCATGTCAATCCCAAGCTATCCTTTCTCTGCTTTCTCGGGGAAGGGCTAGCGAGCCCAGGGCTCCTTGGGACGAGGTTTTGACAAGTTGGCATGTACAGGCTCGCTCCCTGGGCTCCATCAATTATGTCCACCTCCACCTGCTATGGAGCTTTTTCCGGTCTGTGCAACTGGCCCTTCCTTTCTCTCAGCAGTGCTGGCACCTCCCTCCCCCCACCCCCCTACCCTGCCCAGACTGTCAGCTTGTTTGTCTTGAGAGGCAGGTATGACATGACCCAATCTCCCGCTGGTATTCCTGGAATTCAGCTGCTTTAGCAAACCAAGACGGGGTCTTCCTGGGCAGGGCAGCTGCGTGTTTCTGCACACATTCCATCACTTCTGCCAATTGATGTCTCGGGGCCAGCTGGTCATCTACTACACAGGTTTGGCTGCCTCCAGAATTCCTTCCCAGACTCTTGGGTCTGAAAAGGGCAGCAGAAGAGCCCAGAAGCCTTCCCATATCAAACGAAAGGGTCAGAAGCCTATGACTCTGTATTTCTGCTCTTCAGGCAACAGTCCAGGTGGCTTCTCACCCTGGCATCCGTCCACACACCTGCAGCGTAAGCCTGTGTGACTTACCTAGCGCACAGACATTTATTGAGCACCTCCTGTACGCCAGGCACTATGGGTACAGTGGAAACCGGGTAGGCACCGTCCCCGTTCTCATAGGGCTCACAGCCTGATGGGAAAGACAGGCGTCAGTGAACAATACACAGCCATGTGATTGCAACTACGATAAGCATTTCAAGGAATACAGGAGCCCTGTGAGCGATTATAACAGAGGCTGGGGCGGGCAGGGACAAGGGCATCACTGAGGAGGTGACGTTTCTGCTGGCATCTGAAGGGTGAGGTGTTATGCAGGTGAAGAGAGTGGGGAGGAGCCTTTCTGGTGGCAGTAGCAGCACAGGTGAAGGCCCTGAGTCAAAAGGCGGCTTGATGGGACCAAGAAATCATAATAGTCGACATTTATAGGTCACTCACGATGTACCCAACCTGTTCTAAGAGCTGTTCAGTATCAGTTCTCCTAATGCCCACAATGTTAGGAAATAAAATGCTATCAGCCCTGTTGTACAAATGAGGAAACCGGGGCACAGACAGGTTAATTACCTTCTCAAAACGACAGAGGCAGCATTTGGACCCAGGTCATCTGACTCTGGAGACT
>NW_005327507.1:0-3910 GCF_000412655.1 Myotis brandtii | reverse complement strand
GGATCTGCCTGCCCTCACCCTCACCATGGCCCATGTCCATATCTGAGGCAAAGAAGGCAAGAGCAAGGATAGACCCCAGAGGCCATCTGGTCCAATCTCCCTCCCCAGTTTACAGATGAGGAAACTGAGGTCCAAGGAGGGAGAAGTGAACATTCCACAGTCCTTTAAGATATACCTTTCTGAGTTTCCCTACTGCAGTACCAGAATCTCAGGCCAGGACAGAAGTTCTGCTCAATATGGAGATCTATCTGCAGAACAGTGTCTGTGAACTAGTCTTGGAGTCCCTCTTTCCTGTGACTTGACTTCTAATTCCTCACCATTTGCTTCTATATATCTGCCTTGTCTTAAGTACTTGTACTTCCCAAAGACAGCATCATGTGAAGGTCACAGTCCTGGACTGGGAGTCAAAGGACCATGTTTCTAATTCAACACTATTGCTACCAGAGGGACCAACTGTTAGTCCCTTAGTCTTTCATTTCTTAATCTATAAAAGGAGTTTGATAAACCAGATGACCCTTAGAATCTATTGCAGTTCTATTGCTCTATATGGTTCACCTTTGGCTGATCCCAACCCCTGCCCTGGTTTCTGACATTCTCACTTATACTAAGTCTATAACTTTGGACTCACACCTTCACTTGGGTCTTTGATTCCCAGGCTTTCTGGATTTCTGATTCCAGCTTAGTTGCTGTTCTGCCATCTATTGCAGACTCCTTCAGCATTTATTCACTCTATTGCAGCACCCCTCCACATGAAAACCATCAATTCTGACACTTTCTGACCTTCTCAGCTGCCACCTAGACTCTGCTACTCATGCCCAAATGCCTTGGGTTTACCAGGGTCTGATGTCACCCTCATGTTCTGCATATTGATAAATGCGACAATTTGATATATTTTACCCTCCACCCGGCCATGCTCAGTGGTGGGTGCCCACTGTGAAACTCAAAACCAGGGCAAGTCTGCAAGGTGGAAATGTTTTACCTTCTTCAGTTCTTCCAGCTGAGAAAGCACACATGTCTCCCTGATGACCTGCCACCCAGAGGGCTGGCACTTGGCTGTGATGTTCCCGGTGTAGCCACTGCTACAAGGAAGAGTATACTCATCATTCTTAAACCCAAATCCAAAGGCAATGCTATTACACTGAACTGGAAGAGAATGGAAACAGAGAGGGAAAATGTCTCTGAATATCCTGGCACTCTCTATGCACCATAGTGTTGTGCATTAGAAACCATATTCTTAGAGACAATACCCACAAATATTCAGGAGAAGCTTGTCTTTGGTGCCCAGTTTCAGCCCTATCAGCACCTTTTTCTCCTTCTCCATGCCCTACCCTCCCTGACTCTGGCCCTTCTCCCTCCAGGTGTCTGATCTTTGCCAACGATCTTACTTTTAGTGGGCTATCAACTAATACGTGTTAGGTGAAAATAAGACAGGGCATGACCACTCCCAGGAAATATTTTTACTCTTTAAGGGAGTGCTAGAAAACCAGAAAAATCTTCAAAATGCTATGGAACAAAGCAGGGCAGTTGCCATTTTGGGGTGACATATCCTACTTTGAATCCTGCAAAAGCTTCTCACATAGTGACCAGACACTAGTTACTCTTGCAGCTGACCCTTAATAATACAGTCTTCCCATGACTGGGACTAGGAAAAGGAGACCTTGAATGGACGACCAACAAGAGCTGTGTTTTGGGTTTGTTTTCCCCATTGCTGTGTCCTAAGTGCCTAGATACTTTAAACACTTAGTAGATATTTATTGAAAGAGTGTTGTTGAAAGTGGCACACATTTTTATAGCAGAGGTTTAAGATTGGGTGTAAAGAAGTAAGTGGGGAAAAATACCTGAAGGAAAGTAGTATGTGTGTGTCTCTGTTTGTTTGTTTGTGTGTGTGTGTGTATGTTTGTGTGAGTGTTAAAGACCTAGATATATGTATTCTTTCCTTGGCTCCTTGAATTATTACTCAGGAATATTGCCAACCCCAGAGATATTTCAACATGACTACCAGTAAACTATTGCTGAATCATTCCATCAGAGCCTGCGGTGAAATCAGTCTTCCACAACATTTACTACAGTGGAGATCAGATCGCCGATTAGCAAGGATTTGAACTAGTCAGGCTGAAGTCGAGTTTCATCATAAACAGTTGCCTGTTTCTACTGAAAGTCAGTCTTAGAATAATTCTGTATCAGAAACCTCTCCAATCTGCCTCCTAAAGACACGAATGAGCAACTAATTAAAGGACTCTCCTAAGCAGAGGGTGGGAATTTAGTGTTACCTTTTCCAAATACTCTGAAGGAGTCATCTTCCAGTGGAAACAGCTTCTGAAGGCCTTCCTCGGCCTTCTCAGCCACCTGTTCAATGGCTGACAGCAGCTCAGATGGACTGCTGGAGCCAAAAACTTCATACCCAGCAATGATGCTGCCACCTCTTTCATGATTATATGGAAAGAAAAGTGAGGTTAATTTATTCAGTCATTCAGGGCATAGCATTGGGTCCATGGGAATAAATCAAACAGATTTGGTCCCTGTTTTCATGGAGCTTACATTCTGGCAAAGAAGGCAAGACAAATAACCTCTCTATATAAGCATTTATTTAATTTATGTAATATATGTTGTTTTTTATTAAGTGTTATGTGAGATAGGTACAGTGATAAGAATAGCAGATAGATATGGGGCCCACTTCAATAAGACTGGTCAGGAAAGCTTTCTCTGTGTGGAGGGTCTTTGCAGCTAAGGCCTGAATAATGAGAAGACCACTGGTGTGGCATGCGAGCACATGCAAAGGGCCTGAGGCAGGAACCTGTCTATGAGTGTGACAAATTTAAAGACTAGGTTTCAATTCAACAATTGGGAGTGCTTCTCAATGCCTAAAAGGTTTCAATATGGGTTTTAAGAACCCCAGGTGAGAGTAAGTTAAGAGCTGAATAAAATCAATTTAAGTTAGAAGACAAAATAAAAAAAGAAAGGAAGGAAGAAACACTAGCATAGCTAATGTTCAATGTGTGAGAGAGAGATGAGTAGGAGATGATGTTGGAGAAGTAGCCAGGAACCAGATCGCCAAGGTCCTTCGAGTTTGAATGTTATTTTTTATTAGAAGGTTTTATTCTTTATTAAAAGTCAGTGATATGATCATATATGTTGTTTAAGATAATCACTCTGGCTGCTGTAGAAAATAGACAGAAGGGAGGGAAGCAGAAAGGCTGATTAGGAAAGAGGAGATGATAGCAAGAACTAGTTGAGTAACAGCATGTGGGAGAAGTGGTCAGATTCATGTTGTATTTGAAGACTGAGCCACAGGAATTGCTAATGGAGCAGAAACAAGTCAAGCACGATTGCAAGGAATGGACCAATTATAATACTAGTATATGCATACAATGGAGGATTACTGGGCAATAAAAAGAAAGGAAGCACTGATACTCAAAAAAATAAGGATGAATCTCAAAGACATTATGCTGAGCAAAAGAAGCCAGACACACAAATATTACACACTGAGTGATTCCATTTATGTGCAGTTCTAGAATAGGCAAAACTAGCCTATGCTGAAATAAGATCAGTGGTTATTTCTGGTGGGGGGTGAGGTGGGCATGGAGATTAGCTGGAAGGAGGCACAAGGGAACTTTGAGGGTGATGGAAATGTTTTCTGTTGATAGGTGGTAGCTTGTACAAGCATTTGTCAGTTTCTTTTCTTTTTTGTTTTTTACAGTGACAAATCATTTTATTTTATTCTGTTACCATTTATCGCCCCCCCATACCCTCCTCCACGCCACCATTTGTCAGAGTTTATTAAGCTGTATATTTAAGGTCAGAGCATATCACTGAATGTAAGTTATACCTCAATAAAAAGTTAAAGGATGACTCCAGGGGTTGGGTCTGTCCAACTGGGAAAATGGCATCGCTGTAATTGAGATGGGAGAAG
>NW_005327506.1:0-3903 GCF_000412655.1 Myotis brandtii | reverse complement strand
ATACCTAGGCCTCTGGAATATTCTATGGAGAGAGAAGGCTAGAGAAGATTGTGCGGCATGTTCAATTGGAGAGCAGTGGACAAGAGAAAGAGTCCTAGGGAATAGCGTCAAGAATAGGAAAGAGAAAACAGGGGCTAGATCCTATCGGATAGGGATCAGCAAACTACGATCCCTTGGACCCAATATGTACTACCACCTGCCTTTATAAATCAAGTTTAATGGGAACACCATTAAACCCTCTTGTTTATATTTTGTTTATGGCTGATTTCACACTAAAATGTTAGAGTTGAGTAGTTGTAATAGAGACCATATGGCCCCAGGTCTAAATCATCTGCTTCCTGGCCCTTCAGAAAAGCTTTGCCAATCCCTGAAATAGAGCCTTCTAAGCCATGTAAGGTCTTTCTCCTCTGATGGAAGTGGAAGCTGTTGGAGAGGGACTTTTCTAAATGATCGCCTGGTTCGGGGTAAGATTGGGCTCTAGGGGGATGTAAAGGTAGAAGGAGAGAGAACATATAAGAACCATCATGGCAAATCCAAGCAAATGATGGCCTTTTGAATCCAAGTAGAAACAATGAAATAGTGAAAGGTAGTGAGAATGTGTGTATATTTGAATAGTTTAACAAGCCTATGGGTTCTTCAGCTTCTGAAGAGCCCCACGTAGTAGTATGTTACAAAAGCAAGAACAAAATAGAAGCACATCTGTAACCATTTGAGTTGGACACTGGGACAAATACCAGGACCCGGGGAAACCAACTCACCCAAGCTCACCTGGACCCTTGGGAACAAAAGAGGATGTCCAGCCTTGTGACCCCACAGTGCCAGCCTGCTTCCCTGACCTTTTCTCTATCTCCACATCTCTTTTAGCACCTGATGCAGGGGACCACTGGCTGCCCTTGGAGGGTCTTTTCTTCCTTTTCATCAAGTTCAACTCCATCTTCCATTAATCATGGCCTTGCTCTTTGGCTGTAGATCTTTACTCCCCGGAGTAAAGCATGCATTTTCAGTCAGGAGGACAGGGCCCAATTGTATCTATTCCACTCTGCTGTTATGATAATCAAATAGCATCATTTCTATTTAGCACTGACATAACGGTCCGCAACTGCCACACTGTACTCTTTTCATCCCTATGAATTCATGGATGGCTTTCTTTTTCCAGGAGGCATTCTCTGATCTGTCACGGGGAGGATGTTTTCGGCTCTACAGCCATCGTGGCGTCCGGGTGTCCTCAGCTCACCTCGGCTGGCGGATTATTGCTTGCCAATTGGAAACTTTTGCAGACTTGCTGTGAGGAGGGATGAAATAATACCCAGGCGGGCCTGGAGATTGTAGGGACATCCTGACGGATTATTCATGAGGTGCTGTCTAATCAGGGTCTGCAGACAGAGATACCGCGGAAGGCGAGCAGGTTCAATTAAAGAGTCGCTAGGTGAGACAGGCGCTGCTCCTGCTCAGAGACCGGAGGGTGATGAGTTTCAGGAAGGTGATTTGGGGGATGGCTGCAGTCACTACTGAGGGGCTGTATAGGAAATTATTTCGGGTTGGGAGGCACTGGGGAAACTAGTAGCAGGGAACGGAAAGTGTTTAATGGGAGGAAAAGTCACTTGCTGTGCTCTCTGTTTGAAAATGAAATTTCTTCCAAGCTTTCTAATGGTACAGCCCAGACAGTAAAACCAAACCGCAGTGTGAGCCAAATTGCGTGCGCCTGCTTTTCCCTCGTCGCCTTTGAGAAGCTCCGAGGTGTGAACAAATCAGCCGAGTGTGACTTTAATTCCTATGACTTTGGCACTATATTCTTTTCCTGTTTTCAAGGCAGTGCTCGCTCCAAGAGAATTCAGGATTGCAAAAGTAACACAAAGCAAAGACCTTCTCTGCCAACCCATATATCACGGCTGTTAACATGTTGCTGTTTTCATTTCAGTTTATTTAATAGGCATAACCAGCAGACACCACGCTCATAAATAAAGGTTTTGGGGGGTTTCCACAGTCAGGTTTCTGCCAAGCATCACATATTTCTCGGAATTCTCCTCATAACAAATTTAGGCATTTGTTTAAGTTTCACTCAACTTTCATATCTCACTGGAGGATGACTCTTTACTCAAAGAAATAAAGTTATTACTTTTCAAAAGCCATTGCCTTGAGCAATAAGTTGACAATAGCAAACCTTTGATATGGAAGCAGAAATGTTGGCTGCGTTTAATAATCTTTGCAAAACTCATGATTTTAAGTCATTCTTCAGCAACATTATGGAGTAATACATGATGCGATCTTGCTATTCCCATGTCGACAAACATCTACCATCATTTATACACATTTGTAAGTATACACACACAGGTATGCATGCATAATATATATATATATATATGATAGTATAAATTGTATACCAAGTTCCTCTTTACCATGGCTGCAGGAAAGTTTTCTTGGTAAAATTATTCAAAAGCTAAAATTTTACCAGTAAAAAGTATGTAATGGTCATTTATACAACCATTAATTGCTAGATATTTAAAATGCTTCAGATGTAGGACACTGTAAATGGCATTGGGTGCATTGCTATGAATGATATTTATTGCATCTGTAGAGTTTCCTTAGGATAGATTCCTAATAATGAAATTAATTGCTTAAAAGGTATAACTATTTAAAGGTCTCTATAGCTAGCTAGCTAACTATATAAATAGGTTATATATTACTTTCCAGAACTATTGCACTGATATTCCTCCCTGACTCCTTGAGCCCATTGCCCCCCTCTCATTCAACATTAGTATGGGACATTAGACATTTAAAAATTTTGACATGGACACTTTTTCCATTGTTTCTTCACTTTTTATTCATGTCACACTGGTAAGATCGAATATTGTCCTTATATTTATTAGTTATTTCTTTCTTTGTAATGTTCTGTTTAAGTTCTGCGAGCATTGATCTTCTTGAAGTTAAGTGCTTTTCTAATTGATTTGTAGGAGCCATTAGGACACTAATGATATTTTCATTTTGCACTTTTATGACAAACACTTTATGAGGTTATTTCATTTTAATTTTGCACACGGTATCTTTGACAATTCGAATAAGCATTTATTCAAATCCCTTATAAATCTTCTTTGTGATTTTCCCCAGAGTTCTGAAGACTCTCAGCCCCAGACCACTTAATTATTTTACCTGTACCTACAAAAACCTTACTGCTGTGTTTGGGTGTATGGTGATGAGCTGGGGAGCTAAGGTGGGAGAAGCTGACAGGCAGGCAGGGGCCTACATATAAGAAGATATTGAGCACTTATGAAAGAAGTGCAAATGGCTAAGACTGTTTCACTACTGTGAGTCACCAGTATGAGGTTTGTCTTTTGTTTGATTTGAGTAACAGTTATTGGTTTAAACTAGTTCCTTATCACTTCACTCCTGGATTATTGTAAACACTTCCCAATTTTGTTTGCTCATCTCCAATTTTTTTTCAACTACAATCCCTTTTGCACATTGAAGACAATGTAATCTTTCCCCCCAAAAATCTGATCTTATCACTTTCCAATTAAAATCTTCTCCCTTAGCTTTAGGGTGTAATCTCTCAGCCTGGCATCCTGGACCCCAACTTCTGATCTCTATCTCCCACTACAGTCTCCACATCTGCCTTTTTCTTCTGAGATTTTACACTCCCAGGTTATCATACTATTTTAGACTCCGTGTCTTTGCTCATGGTGTCCTCTCTATTTCAAATCATTTTCTTTATTCTCTTGCACTCAAGCCAGGCAGCATATCCTCCAGAAAGGAGCACCTTAAGCCCACACTCTGCTAGGTGCCCCCTTCTTTCTGTTTGTGGCACCCTAAAAAGAACTGTATCTTAAAACAACCGTTAGTTTGAAATACGACTACGTGACTGTATCTCCAATTAGACCATAATATCTCAACACCAGGGACTCTTCT
>NW_005327505.1:0-3885 GCF_000412655.1 Myotis brandtii | reverse complement strand
CTCAACAGCGGGGCCACTTAGCCCCCTTCCTATTCTTTTTTATGTATCAGATTCAAAGAACCCTAGACTAATCATTAAATGCCTCAATATCAGATAACATATAATATTAATCTTATATGGCTCATATCCTTCTTTTCTGGGACTCCTGCTTTATTGTTAAATCAAAGTATTGTCTTTTATATTTTCTGGCTCCTTTGTACCTATATTGTTCTATCATAAGATAGAATACTTAAATCCCTCCTTAGATTTTGCTAATTATTTCAGCTTCTATTAAATAAAATATTTTTATTTCAGAGTTCCAATCCCCCTGTCTTTGACCATGCCTTTTATGATTCTAATTGTCCACATGCTCATGTTTTGTACTATGACCTCCATTTGATTACTCTTATAACTCTTGACTCCATTCCTGTTTGTTCCTATGATCTCAAACCCTGGAAGTCCCTAGACTGCTTTATACACTAATGGCAACAGGCAAATTTTTCAAACACAGAGAAACCTATGCAGGATCATCAGTGAGTCCTATCTCACCATTAGGTGACTAATTATCCCACAGAATGATAGTTACTATGCAAGTTCAGGAAATAACAAGCTATCACATCATATTTCCTCACTGACCTATTAATGTGATGAATTAAATTCATTGCTTAGGGAACCTTTATTAATAAATCTTTTTAAGCAAGTATTTTATTTTAAAAAAATTATTCTGGTGTTTGTTTTGCAACCCCTCCCCCCCACACACACCTTTAAGGTTTCCCTACACATATTGAAAATAAGATTGACCTTTTTTACTATCTTTGTGAAGTTTAGCGTGTTTTTTCACTATCTAAATAAGAAAAAGAAGACTGGGTGGGGAGGTACCTCTAATCTAGTTTTATTTACCCTGAAAAGCAAATTATGTAATGGAATAAGCTCATTTTTTTATAGCTCTGGCTTTAGGAAGCACAGAGAGTATAGGATGTAAAGTGTACAAAAGGGATTGCAACTTTGAGAACCCTAAAAATATCAGGGAGAAAGAGAACACTATGCACTAGAAGTAGTACCCATCATAAAATTTATTGTATTGACTTAGAGATAGAGTGACGAAAAGGCAAGGGAAGAGCTTAGGAATCCCACAGATTTTTGCCTACAATAGAAGCAGGCATACTCTCTTCAGACTCCAGAATATTGTAAAGCTATGAACATCATACTATTGGTACATCTCAGATACACATCCCTATTACCTGTTTTTAGCCTTAGTACTCTACCAGAAGGAATGTCAAGTTGGCCACTCAGGACACAACCAGATCAGAAGTATTAGTAGTTTTCTCCTAAACCTGATCCTGTAGTGTAGGTGAGTTAATTTATGAATAAGTAGATACAAAATGTTTAATGGCTCAGAAACAATATTAATTGACTTCTTACTCATGAAAATCATCCAAGACAATTCATTACAATACTTCTCAAATTGAACAGGTAAAGGGTTTTATTGTTTTGACCAACGACCAATATCATGCTCTAATTTCAATCTGTACTATCTTAAAAACTTTTGACACTAACATGGTGTTTTGAATCTTCTTCCCAGATATTTAAAACACCAAGCCCACTATTTTAGTATCACTTAGAAAATCATATCATAGCATCGTAAGCAATGGTATGGTACTTTGAAAAATGTTGGTGAAGTTAACAATAGTTGTAAATATGACCTCTCTCTCACCCTCAGCACACAGGTATTTCTCAGACTCTTTAACAGTACTGCATATAATGATCAGCATATAAAATATTATGGGATATATAATTTATATGCTATCTATTTATTGGAATTTATAGGTTTTTATTTCCCTGCACAAATGCAACAAAAAAATTCTATGCACTATGTCACTGGGTTTAACTCAAATGGGACATAAAGAATGAGTGATTTTTCATTTACTTTTAGATTAGTGAGACTAAATAAGCTTGGAAATACAGGCCCATTTGAACAGATGCATGGTCATCCTACTTGATCTTCCCTTCTCATAAATAAGAGAAGTTCGATACTAAAATAACTGGCAATTGTACTGGCATGTTATTTTGCAAGCAATATCTTATTGATGTGGGCTGATGTGAGGAGGAAAGAATAGCACAGAAGTGTGAAGGTGACTCATAACACCATGCTCATATTATTTTCTATAAATAAGAGAGATAACATGCATCATCAGTATAGCTGAGGGAATCAGGTTTTTTTTTTACCCCAGTGCCAGGCATATTATTTCACATTTATACTATTGTTATGAATATGAACTTTGAAGGCTCCAGTGGAGAGTCAAAGTGATTTTAAAGATATGCATCTTCTCCTATACAAGACATTCAATTTTTCTTCCTTTAGTGGCTGTTGATCCTAAAATACAAAATACACCCTGATAAATATCTAACACGCTAAAATATGATTCCACTTATGCAGAATGATTTGGATGGTACTGCTTATTTTTTAATATATTTCCTTCAGGAAAGAAAAGAAATGCTGGCATTGCATACCATTTCTTTTCTATTATGTAGTCAGTAAATTTATCATCTTGCCATAAATATAAAAGTTAAGTAACAAAATAGAATAACTGGAAACCTTACATTTTTGTAATTTCTTCCCTAATTTTCTGGGGTTGCGGTGGCATCACAATCTGGCAACATGCCATTAGAGAAATACTTTTGTCAGCAAGAAACCTTTTTTAGGATTGTGTTTAACAATGAATACACAGATTTTAGGTAAAGATGGGGTGGGTGACATTTTCTATGTATGTCCCCTTTTGTTTAACCTTTAGAAAATATTTTATTTTCTTGCCTTGATTATTGCTGTTGCCTCCTGGAGTCCCCACTGTCTACCAAATTCTTTCACTCTGTTTATCACACCACAATTGGAATAACTTTGGGGGGAATATCAGACAACTGCTTAAAATGCTTTAATCACTTTCCATTTCACTTTGAAAATAAATCTAGTTTTGTTCATTTGTTTGTTTGTTTGTTTGTTTTTCAATATGGCCTGCTAGGACTACTTGATTTGTCCCCTATCAACTCTCTAACTTTTCAGGGGAGTTTTTTGTTGTTGTTTGTTTTTTTCCCTATTCAGGGACCATACATTATAGCTTATTTGGATGGTCCTGCTATACTTCTGTTGTATGAGAATTCCTTCTAGTTTACTATTTGCCCTACTTATAATGTATTACTCTAGCACTTGTTTTTATGCTAACACTGTTTCTGATATGCCCCATAAGGAGTTCATCCAGGCTGGATTCTGTGCCATTTTGAAAAATCTCCAACATTGTTGAGTAATTCTTACTGTTGTTTTTTTTTTTCATTTTATAACACAGTTTTATTATTAATAGTTGTACTGAAATAGACTAGTATATATTTGGCAGACCTCTCATTGTATTTCCAGCTTCTGCCATGGTCTCATCTGGGGCTCTCTGATATGCATGTGCAGTTCAAGTAGTCTTCACATCCACATGTGGTTGAATCTGGGAGGAAAAAAATGGCAAGAACCTATTTTTCTTTCCCTGACTCTTTTAGTTTCAACATAATTAACACCTCTTTTAAAAGACAGCCTGTAGGGTTCCCACTGACAATTTGAAGGGAACTCAGACTAAACTGAACAGTAACAGGTAACTGTTTCCCATCTATAATTGTAGTGGGAAGGGTATTGAACACTGCCTCCCTGCTTGCCATTTGGAATCTTTGGCTCATGATATGGTTTGACTACCAGGCACCCATCCATTTGACAGTTCAGTGGAAAACAGGGGAAATTATAGGTTAAGTATATGTAAATTAAGTGTAGAAATTAGAGGTTTAGCAATCTTGCTATTGATTGTACTATGCAGACAGTGGGCTGGAGCCCAACAAGTCTGAGCTTCATTGAAGTAGGAAAATTGTGCCCAAGCA
>NW_005327504.1:0-3853 GCF_000412655.1 Myotis brandtii | reverse complement strand
TAATAATAATAATAATAATAATAATAATAACAATAAGCTAATTACATAAGCATCCTCAAAATAACACAATGGGATTCATTTTATTGTTGACTTTGGACAGCAGTGTCATACTTTATTGAAAACAAACCCATGTAAAAACAAAGTTAAAATGAAAAATGGTATCTGAAAAATAAATTATTTTATATAAAACAAATCAGTAACTTAAAACACTAATATACAAAATGTCTACTCATCTACTGTACAACAAGGGGACCGGTCAGGAAAGTCCCCCTCCCCCAGAGCAAGTCACTATAAACAGAACATTACATGGTAACGAGGTGGTCCCAACCAATGGACAAGCTTTCTCTTCTGGGGGTAGGGGGAAGTGAAATATAGTCCTCTCAAAATCACTGCTCAGACCACTGGTTAGCCTAACATAGGTCCTGGTGGTGACTTACAAGTAAATTTTCTTTTTTTAAAAACAACCAAGCAGAAAACTGAACTATGTCACCAAAAGGTTGTGGGAAAATATACAATACAATCATTAGAAGTCAGAGGCAAATCAAAAGGTTTAGAACCTTGAACCCCGCTGAAGATCTGGGATTCAAGTTCTACTGCTATTGTAAGAAAGGGTCAATTATCAATGCCACTCAACACAAAGCACTTGCAACCTTAGTTGGTGGCTGGCCTGGAAATCTGATGAATGGGAGGGAAGTAGGTGCCTTAGGTCTTGGGAAGATGGGAAGAATTTCTGGTGGAGGACTGGGGTAGGGGTTGGGGGTGGGGCAGCTTATTCTTATTCTTTTTTATCCAACACAGGAAGGCTGCAATAAGTAGAGAGAAAAAAATCAGGCTGCATCAGATGTAAAATGGAACAGCTAGCTGGGTGAAGCTAACTTTGATTTTCAAGCCCAACAGTGGACTCAGGTCAGTCAATGGCCCTAGAATGGCCCTAGTTTGGAGGCCAACCAGAATAAGTTATTGCCAATAACTTTCATAGGATTCTTCTACTTATCTGATCCAGTAGGGACCGCTCAGTTGCCAGCTCAGAGGCACCAACTCCTGCAGCAGCCTGTGCAGAGGTTTCTAGCATTAACACCAAGTGCAGACTCTCCAAGGTTAAGTCAGCTGCCTTTGGCAAGGGAAAAACTCACCTTCTGAACAAAGATGACAGACCAACCCAGCCCTACCTGCTGGTAAGAGGCATAGTCGCGCAGAAGATCATGGCCTAGCATATTCCACTGAAAAGCTCCAGAAGCCAAGGGTTAAAAATAAGAGAACTCAACTGGAACCAGGTCCACAAGTTGGGAGCTGTTTAGCAAACAATTGTTAGGGTAGTTACACAGGACAAAAGAGAATTCAACCAAGGCTTCTTTGGTCATTTATGTACCAAACCAAACTTGTGATAAATTAACTTTATCTACTCTTATTTTTTCCATCAAAATTCCCAAATAAGATCACTCATTTTGCAAAATACAAATATAAATAAAAATGTAAATTTTGAAAAATGGTTTCTTTTGGATTGTGACTTTTAAAAAATAAATCTTCCTTTTGCAAACAAGCCTAGAGATGTAATGAACTTTATAGACACAGGGCCAGCATCTGGTACCTGGATGGGAGTGACAATTGCTTTTCAGGAGGAATATGTCAAAAACAGAATCGTTCCACACACCTGTACATCAAAACTCCCAAAGAAACACATTGGGGTTTTTAGTTAGAAGGCTATTCAAAGAGTGGTGAGGTGACCATGTAACAGAATTTTAATGACCTGAGAAACTCAACTTTCAAAGGCTCATATGTACTCTACATCTCCTCTTCATCTGACCTAACATCAGAACAATCAATCTGTTTCAAATAAAAGGGAGGGGAGGAAAGAAGTTGCGGTGCTGGGTGCGAGCCCACCATCATCTCGTTTGCATTTTATATTATCCTTGTAATAAAATGAGCACGAGTGAGGGCTGACAGGAATGTGTGTCAATGAGATTTAAGGGTTGGTTTTAGAATTGGGAATCTTATCTCTGAGGAAATGTTGGCCCAAGGTTGCACCACCTGAAAGGCTTATTTTTCCAGAAAAACATGCCAGTCCCAGGGTGAAGAGCACTCTGGGGCAACAGAGCGGGGACAATCTCTATGTTTGGGGTTTTAGGAGGCACGCAAGCTGGCTTTGACTTAGGATCTGGGAAATTCTGCTGGAGGGAGGAGGCCCTCCATGGCAATTTATGAGACAAGGCCTCAAGGTATGAACTTGGCCTTGTATGGGAAAAGAACATGGCAACATCTTAAATTTGGGAGAATAATGCAAGCAGCTGGTAGCCCCTCACGGAAGTATGAGAGTAATAGCCTCAAAATTTTTTCATGGGCTTCTCAGAACACTGATCTTTTTTTGGAGAAGGCTGTGCCTATCGGCCTTTCCCCTCCCCCACGTAAATAAATAGACTAATAGATAAATAATGCTGCAATTCCATGATCTCAATAACTAAAAAACAGCCTATTATTACGTTTAGTCTTGTGTCAAAGTTAAAAACTGCTGGTACTAAGTTATTCTGTTTTTTATTCTCACTGTACACTAGATATTTATAAAAATCGGATCATGCTCCTTAAGAATTGCCCGGAGATCTAGTCCTGGCTACTTCGCAGGCCCTGTCAGATTCTCCCTACTGGCTCCCCATTTTAAAAACACACCATCTGTGACTGCACATTCCTATACGACAGATTTGTAAATGCTTTGTCTTGAGGCAAGTATTTGTTCCTTAAGCTCTTATATATCCTCCCTGAATGCTGGGCCGTCTGTATCTTGCCTAGCCAAAAAGAAAGAAAAGGTAAAATAAAAAACAAAACAAAATTTGAGCAAAACAAAATCAAATTTAATGGTCTTAAATGCAAAAGTAAAAACAAACAAAAAACACAAAAAAGCAAAAGAAAATTAACAGAACAACCCAAAATGTCAAAGCAATAATGAAGAGAACTTTTTTGAGGGTTAATCTTTAAAACTACAAATCAAAGGTTTTCTTTTTTTCGTTGTTAATAGATAATTGGCAAGAAGTAAGTACTTTCCTGCTGAGTGTTCATATGAAAGCAAAGTTTCAAAACAAAATCAGACTAAAGTAGAAAAAGTCTAGCACTCACAAGGGATATGAGAAATATAATGCTCAAATGTTCATGTTATTAAAAATAGAGCTATCTTATGCATTCGAGCTATGTTAAATGCTTTTGGAAACTGGAGAAATGGCTGTGAACAACAATATCTGATGTGTGGGGCACTGTGCATGCAATGTGTGGACAGGAACTCAGAATGTCAGAGTAGCTACACATCTTCAGGAGTGCCTGGGGCTTAGATCTGATTCAGGAATATATGGAGTTTCCCTGAAACTCTTTGGTCCGTTCCCATTGACGTCTGGGCTTAGAAAACATTGTGTTCTCCTTTAGAGGGCCTGACCCAGCTTGTGGCCCTGTCCCCAGTGGTGGCCCTCGGCCACTGTCAGGACTACTTGGCAGAACCCAGGACTGAGTGACCAGAAGGTGGCAATGGGACCTGCTTGGGGAAGCAATTTCATGTCAACCAAAGCAGAAACTGCTTAAAATGTTGAAGCAGTTGAGAAAACGCACACTCAGCATCTGTCTAACATCTTTAGTTTAAAAACGAAAATTAAAAGGTCATTTTTTTTTAATCCAGTTTGTGGAGACACCGAATGAAGTTGGTGTTAGACAGTCTTAGAAGTTAAAGCATGCTTCAGTTTCACCACCATCCCGAGGGACTGGTTAGTCAATGCAGTCTACTTAGATTTCTGTTTAATATATATTTTAAAGGAAATAACTTAAGAAACTTAAAGTTGGTCTAACATTGTGGGATTTCAAACATTTGAACATGTTGGTT
>NW_005327503.1:0-3840 GCF_000412655.1 Myotis brandtii | reverse complement strand
AGGGGTCGGGACCCACAGGTTGAGAACCACTGTTTTAGGACATATATTTGCCAACTCTCCCTAATTTTTCTCAGCCATCAATTTCCCAGCTGATGCTATTTTTAGATTTAATTATAATACTGAAGGTAGGATAACGGCTAAAATTCTAGTTATGTTCAAATGTCTGGAATCTTTATGAAAATTCAATTCATAAAATTTTAAAAATATGAGCTCAATAATTTATTTTTAGATATTTGTGTGACATAACGCTAGCTATGGCCACATTTATTCCTGCCTTTTCTGTGGACATGTAGCTAGGTCAGTTGCCGACAGATCTAGTCTAAGGCAACTAATGGTGTAGTGACACTGGCTTTCTTGCTTTTAGCCAAGACCCAGATGTTATCAATCCTGAAGCTGAATGTCTCATATGTTCATATTCTATTTTGTTTCTCCCTTCACCCCCTCCAACTACCCATATTCAAAGCCTTCATTTTCAGGACCTGGTAGCATCTTCCCATTCTATTTCTCACAGTAACATTTTAATTTTAGTGGGCATTACATTCTTTAAAAAGATGAATAAAACTCTGAGACAAATAGATGTGTAAACGTGTAGAGTTAAGCTGGTAATAAGCCTTAAAAAAGCACTGGAAGGTAAAATATTTTCCCTCTAGGGAAAAAAGAAAATATCAGTTAAATACATTTTGAGTGGTCCGTCATTGCAATGTTTGCTATCCTCAGAGACAGGAACAAAAATACATGTCAACTGACTACTATTTAACTTGCACCCACCCTATTACTGCTTTCATCTAATGAGAAAGAAAACTAAATAATGTAGGTTGTTAGTATTTATTTTTACTTTTTTACTGACTCTAGCAGACCACAATAGTTTTGCTGACCTTGATGGAAATATCTCTATGTGATAGTTCTATTGCTGGGCCATAGAGTCAGAGTACCTCTGCAGGTCTTTTCAGAATTCTTGGGCAGAAAGGGAAGCAGGTGTAGGCAGGGGTTAGGAAAGATAGGCTGTTTATTTTGCCCCTGCAGTTTTGATGGAAAGAAATATTTGTTTTAGGTGATCTGTTTCTAAGAAATGCAATTTTGAGGAAACCACAGACCCTATTCTCAAAATTATTTTCCTTTTTTCTCCCTTGAAATTTACTCTAACCATCTCAAAGTAAGGAATTACTCTTAACAACAACAAAAATGCTGCAGCTCACATTAAATTTTCTTTTGTTCCAGGTGAAAACCTACTTCAGATTTCTCAAAGATATTCTTACTTCCATTATATCTGGATTATATGCCCTGTTTAGGGGAGAAGTAAACTTCAGCATACAATCTTCTGAAGTATTTTGGGGTGGCATTCTTTAGCAATGGGACTGAACTCAGCATTCCTCATTGTACCATTTGGAGCTGTAATTGGAGTTTGTGCCTGTAAACTCCACAGGCTCCCATCCTAAGAGACAGGAATAAACAGGCATGTGTAATCATTCAACAAACATATATCTAGCGCTGGTGTGGTGGTGGGGACACTGCTGGGCATGGAAAGTGAGAGAGGAAGGAGATACAGTAGAGAATGGCTGCAATTGATATGAAATTATACTCTGAGCAAGGCTGGGCTGTAAAGTGTATTGTAAATTATATATATGTATATATATACACTCTTTGAAATCCAGGAAAAATATTTTCCACATCACCAATTGTACCACTGGAAAATAAATTGTTATTGGTGAACAGTGGCATTTGAAGTTATTAGAAAACTCAAATCGAAAGGGAACAGTGCTCTGCCATGAATAAATGATGTTCATACTTCTTTTCGCAAACTGCTATGTCACCTCCAGGGTAACTTGTCAAGTGCATTCTTGATATTAAGTTTCAAATAACAGTAACCAAGAAGTGGAACTTAGAAAAATGTATAAATGTGCATATTCTTATGTCCTGAGCAGTAAGAAATATGGAATGTCAAGTGATGAACTAATAGCAAACACATAATTCAAGTCGTTTTTAGGTTGGCTTGCAACAGAGAGTCGGAAATCGTGTCAAGGAAATGTAAGAATGTGCAGCTTGAGTCTGTAACCTGATTTATTGAACTAGTCAAATAAGACAGTGCTCCTTATAGGGGACTCAGAGATATTCCTGTAGATACTGCAGAAGAAACTCTTGCCCAGTGGGGGTCTGCGATGTAGATACACTGCCTGCTTCCATAACGGTTGTTTTTGCCTTTTGATGGTGCATTTTTAAAAGTAGAATATACTTAGCAAAGATCAAAATGACTATGAATATGAATAGAAAGAGGACAGCTACCTGGAAGAATTCTCTAGACTTCATTGGTTGATAGGCATTTCTTTTTTTCAAATTAGTTGTCAATTTGAAATTCTGGAATCTAAGTGCCTTTTCTATAAGGAAAAACATAAAAGAAATATTGTGACCTACTTCATTGGTTTACATGAAGGCATGCAAAAATAATAAAATATTTTCAATTATCTACAAAAAATAATTGTCTCTTTTGGCATACCTAGTAATGTCATGTGTTTTAAAATTACTTAACCAAGAAATCTGAAAAAATCAAATATTTAACTCTGGTTTTGTTTATTAAGTTACATTAGTAAACAAAACTAATATTTGTATGTGACTTAGAATTTAAAAAGCATTTTTTAAAAATATCATTTCATGGAACTCTCCATTAGCACAGTGATATGTTATCTTCTAGGCAAAATGATTGCCCGACCCCTATACACCCAACACTTTAATGAGCCCTTTAGCTCTCTATTACCGAAGCAGTCAATACTGCGTGGCTGACATCTGCTCATGTTATATCGCTGTCTGGACTCTATAATCCCATCCAGCCAGAGATAGTATTATTTGCACCAATCCCCCACTTCCCAGACTCCATTTGTAAATATAGGCCACCTGTTGATACTTAATAATACTTTATTAACTCAGATTTCATTACTGTTTTGCCAGAGGTAAAACTGAGGGTCTAAGATGTTAATTAAGAGATGCATCCAAAAGATACTAGTATTAAGAAGTGGACCAGAATGCAATTCTGGGCTTCCTAACTCTGAATCCCAAGTCTATGCTTTTATCCTCCATATTTTCCTATTCTTTGCATATTTGAATTATAGGGCTACATTGTAAGGAAAATTATAATAATGAATACAGAAATATTCTTAAATAGTACTAAACATGTGTTTTATATTCACTTGTGTATATGACAAAAAAATTTCATAATATTTATAAAACACATGTTTAGGACTATCTTTAACAATATTCACTTTGTAGATCTGCTTCCTAAACATAGATCACAAGGCCTGGGCTTCTGGTTATTTATAATCCACCCCACAATTCATCAACTCTCCATTTCAGAAAGTGATTGAATAAAGTAATCAGAAGTCAAAATTCCTTTCAAGGCTATGTAATTAAAGTTCCTTAATGTGTACCTTTGAGCCAGTAATTCAGATCCCTTTTGAATGTATATTTCTCCTGAAAAGGAACAATCAATCGTGGTGATAAAACAAGATGAGTCATGCGTGCTATGAAATGAATCTTGATTTCTTGAAAATCTGGATATGTTCAAATGAGCAGATTTGGCATTGTGTCCTGGGCTTTATTGACAAAGGAAGGCAGTGTCATTATCTATTACTTATGATGGTTCATCAAGCTCCCAATGAGAACTGTCAGCCTGGAGCAAAGAGATGAAGCTGGAAAATAATTGCCTTTCTGTGCTTGGCTATCAATCCATACCAGCATTAAACGATCTGTTTTGTAATTTCCTTGAAATATGTTTAATTTATTTATATAAAAAAGAAGTGATTAAGCAAGCACCTTTTTGGTAGTAAGACAGGCTAGCTTTTAACATGGTGT
>NW_005327502.1:0-3813 GCF_000412655.1 Myotis brandtii | reverse complement strand
GGAACGGAGCAATAATGGATGGATGAAGAACGCCTGCCTTCCTCTCGTGAAGGGTCATCATCTTATCACTTTTGCAAAACAGGTACAAAGAAAAATAATACCAATAAGAGTTGACAGAGGGCTTACACTATGATGGGCCCCATGGGGCACAATAATTAAAATTTCTACATCCCTATTGTCATCTCCTTTTTACAGAGAAGAAAACCAAGACTCAGAGGAGAGGTAACTGGCCCCGAGTTATACTTTCATTACATAATGAGACATTCATCGAAATGAAAACTAGTGTCCAGGGAAGGGGAAAATCCCAAAGCATAAAACAGACGATTCCAGCAGTGAATTGGGCCAAATTGCAGATAAACATGGTACAAAATAAAAGTCTAAAAAAAAGAGGACGTTGTCTTCACAAGGCTAGGATGGCACCATGAGTTCCTCTGTTTCGATTGGTCTAAAGAACTCAGTCATCTCTAGTTAAAAGCTATTATTTTAAAAATTAATGGAAGGAACTACCATTTATTTTACTAGAATATATGTGGAGTTTCAACAGCAGGTAAATCTTTTAATCAGAAAAAAAATGAAGATACAACCCCTGTGAGAATCAGTAGACAAAACAAATGGCAAGATTAGACCCACATGTTACGTAACAGTCTTATAACAGGATTGAAGACAAACTATACATTTGCTTAGAAAGATTAAAGATGAGGAATTTAAAACATGAGACAAGAATAAGGCATTATTTTTCCCAAAAAAAGGGGGCAGATTTATGAAAGAACTAAGAATCAAATAGAACTTCTAAAAATCAAATACATTGGTATTAAAGAAAATTAAACTTTGGGAGATATAACAGAGTAAGTATTTAGTGAAGCAGTATTTCCTGTGTATTTACTGTACAACAGGCATTGTTTTTAGCGGTAAGTCTGTATTACTCATCGATTCCCACAAAGCCCAGGGAGGTACACCCTACTATTAGCTCAATCTTACAGACAGGGAAACTAAAGCAGATTCTGTGTCTTTTCAGTCTTTTTGTAAGAACTGAGATAAAAACAACAGTTTAAAGGATGGGTATTCAGTACTTAACTTCCTTCCCACATCAGTGGTTATTGAAGGGGCTTTGTAAAACAACCATAATAATGAAACTATATTTGGCACCTTACAGTTTTACAAAGCATTTCAGCATATTCTCATTTGATCCTCACCACAAACTTGGAAACAAAGGACAGTATGGTTAAGAAAAAAAAACATCCAAAACTTGGAAAGACAGGAAAGTGACCACTTCCCCTGTAGTGTCCTTGTTCCACAAGCTCATCTAAGAGCTATTTAGTTATCTAGAATATACTGTTAGACTTTGCTGTTTACTATTTGATTAGAACTCAGACATGTTGACCATTGGATTTCTGACTAGTGGGAAAGATAACCTCAAGATTAGTTGTATCAGTTACAGTTAATGTCCTATGGGACATTCACCAGTTCTGTGTCCATAAGCAACATTATTTCAGCATTCCTTTGACCAACTACCTGCAAATCTCCACTCCTTAGATTCTTCTTTGAACCAAACTTCACCATCTTAATCATTCCCTCATTAATTAGTGAGTTAAAAAGTCTCTGACATGTGTTCTTTCTGTATTATATGAGAGTCATGCTTTTAACTTTTTAAAAATCAAGAAAATGATTTTTTAAATTATTTTTAAAATAACAAGAGAACATATCTTTTAAAATTTTAAGAAAATTTTCAAAACCTCAGGATATACATATATTTTTTAACTGGTAAAATTGAAATAGGAACCAACCATCCAGTAATTCTATTCCCAGGTAATAGTCCTCAAAGAAACATTTGCAAATATGTCTCTCTAGGGAGGTGGGTGCAAGTATATTCATGACCATGTTCATAAAATCACGAAAGCTAGAAATGATGAAATCAATGTCCATCATGAATGGATTGGGAAATACCTTAGGGTATATTAACACACCGATGCATCAGTGAAAAATGAATCACTACAGTCTCATTTATCAACTTGGGTGAATCTTACATCTAATGTTAAAAGAAGAAAGTTTGACAAAGAACTCATGAAATCTGATTCCATTTTAAAAAGGAGCTAGATAGTGAAGGTAGTAAAGGAAATCAATGTGACAATTACCATAAAAATCAGTAAAGTTAGACCTTTGAGAGAAGGAGGGCACTGCATTTGAGAGGAGGTGTGCGGAGGGCTTCTGAGATACTGGCATTGCTATTTCTAACATGGATGTTGGATTCACAAGATCTTGCTTGGTAACTTCCTTTAAGTTGATGCATATATATTTCAGGCTTTTACTATACATATATTTCATCATATTTTTAAAGTTCAAAGAATGAAGGGAGATGGTTTATACAAGAGCCAAGCTAAATTAGGTTGTTTGTTTATTGAGTGGCCAGTTGCAAGGGGCTCTTCGAGGCTCTGAAGCCAGAGGACGTCCCCAGGAAAATCCCCACTTCCCTGGCCCTGGTAGAAAAGCTCTTCTCAAGGGCCACATACAAATCTTTGTAAGTGTTCATTACAAAGCCACCAAAGTGAAGTAAATATGAGTCAAAGTTGACCTGGGCAAGGAGACAGAGACACACTCTTCAGGGCAGGCCCCGAATCCAGCTGGCCCCGGACCCAGCCTCCTGGGAGCTGGCCAGGTGGGGCCCAGCTCCTTAGCAACAACGAACTTGCGAGCAGCAGCAAGAGCTCACTGGGCTTCCGCTGAAGCAGGCCGCGGAAGGGTGCACCCCCTGGATCTCTGTGTGATGGTCAGAAGACTTGTCACTGTAAGCGTGCTTCCACTGTCCTGGCAGCTGGCACTGTGTGTCCTCCCAGGGAGGCCCAGAGTCCATCCCTCTTGGCCCTGGTGCAGACCCCAGCCACAAGCATCTGCCATCAGCTTTCCCACGGTGCTGGGGGAGCAGAAGAGGGAGTGGGGGAGGCAAGAGGGAGGAGGGGAAATGGAGTCTGCCCTAAATATAGTCCACGTGGACATGTTCGGGATTTGAATTTCGTTATTTGTGATCAATTAAAGTCTCAAGCACCACCAGGTGCCATGCTTGGAGAATCCACACTGACCAGGGAGCTGGGGATCAGAAAGGAGCAAAAAGAGATCCTCATCTTGAATGACCCTATTCCTTCAACTGGAATAAAACAGGGATGATGTCTACCTTAAAAGGCTGTTAGCGCATTAAATGGGAAAATGTTTGAATGGGGTCTGGCGGAGGAGGTGCTTGATGAGTGGGAGCTGTAATGATTGGAACCTCCTGTTGTGCAGCCTGGGCTGAGAGTGTGTCCAGGAGTCCTGCCCCCCGGCCCTGCAGTGCATGCCTACGCTGGTCCTCCAGCCATTCTCAACCTGAGCCTAGAGTAAGACTATTGGCCTTTTAGCAAAGGCTCAGCCTCACACTAGTACCTAAGGAGACCCCTCCCTTGGTCCCAGCCTCAGAGGTGACCAGGGCGGTGACAGGATGAGCCTCTGACTGCTCCCTTCTGAGCATTATTCAATTCAACTCTGAATTGTCTGTCTTTACTGATATCCTAAAAGCTATGAAAAAGGCTGATGGAGCAGCCGCCTCTCAAGCGCTGTTCTCTTGGGTAGGCCCTGGACACAGGGAACATTTCAAGGCCCAGGACACGAGGGCAGGCTTTCACTACCTGACCCCCAGATCAGCTGGAAGGCGGCTGCTTTCTCTGTCCACTCTGCCAGGGGGCTGTAACAGAGTGGAGTCTGGCTTTAAGTGTATTTCTAAACCTGATTTCAAAGGTGGAAATGGGCCTGGGTCCACAATTGTAGTTGGAATAAGTTCCCCAAGCC
>NW_005327501.1:0-3809 GCF_000412655.1 Myotis brandtii | reverse complement strand
ATCCTATATGAAGTCACAGGGCATGAGCTGGTGCCAACATTATTAGAAGCTGTGTCAGGTAGCAGATCTTGAGTTCTTTCTGAAACCCAACACTATTCCAAGTACTTAACATGTATGAGCTCGTTTAGTCATAAAAACCTTATCAGATATGCATCATTAGGCCCATTTTACAGATGAAGAAAGTGAGGCACAGAGATTTCAAATCACTTTCCCAAAGTCACCCAGAGAGTAGGTTGCGCCTTCTGAGGCCAGAGGCCATGCTTCTGGCAGCTGTAGTGCTCCCTGCAGTGATAAGAAAATGGAATATTTGAGGTAGATCCTGTAGCTACAACACAGGGCTTCTCCACCATGGCACTAGTGGTAGCTGGGGCTACACAGTTGCATTTCAGAATGCTTAGCAGCACCCCTGACCCCTAACCACTACATGCCAGAAGCATCTCCATCCTGTCATTATGCACATCAGAAACGTCTCTAGACAAATGTCCCTCGACACTGTCAAATGTTCTCTGAGGACACAGATGCCCCAGTTGAAAACCATTGGACAAGCACATGGTGTGTGAGGCAGGAGAAAATATATTAGAACTCATTGCAAATAGCCTGCAATTCTATTCTGATGGCTGTGGGAGTGAGCCCTGCAGAGAGAATGGGAACAGTTGGGGCTTCCCCAGTGGGGAGCAGCAGAAAACAGAACCGGAAGATGCATTAAGAGGTTCTGCGAGAGACAAGGCAGGCTTCTGAGTTCTCAGCTACAAACAGGATGTGTTCTCAGACTTTATACCTTGCGTGTTCAGAAATCCTAAAGCTACAGATAGCGAAGGATCTTCCATAAGAACAGTGCAGAAGCCGGGCAACCATTTCACCCAGTGTTCCCTGGAAGGCAGCCAATCCTTGATCTGAAGGCTCAAAACTCAAAGCCTCATTTCAGCTAAGAAAGCCTCTGAATCTGGGGAAACACTGAACACCCTGTTTTCTTAAGAAGCTCCCATGTCAGATTCCCTGTCGCTGCTTGAGTGTGAACACGATGTGTCAACTTTGTAGGGACATTTACCGGACACTCGGTAACGTGAAAAAAATGGAAATATTCTTCTCCCAAGGCCCTAAGTGGACAAGATGTCAAGCCAAGGAGTGTGTGTTCCGAGCAGAACTTTTATAAACAGGGAAAAAGATCTATGCACCTTCTAAATATTCTAAGATAAACATGTCACTTTTCTAAAACAAAAGTTGGCTTTCAAACGATCTAATTCAGAACTGTACCTCAGGTGGGGAAGAAACACTGACCTAAGGGTACAGTTCCATGCCGTCCTCAAACCTGAGCCTTCTCCTGCCCTGTTACCTGCTTTGGCTTCAGTGAGCTCTTTATTGTGTCCCTGGGAAGGATTAGGAAGAATTCTTTGCTTA
The DNA here is from genome assembly GCF_000412655.1 of Myotis brandtii. Taxonomy (NCBI): domain Eukaryota; kingdom Metazoa; phylum Chordata; class Mammalia; order Chiroptera; family Vespertilionidae; genus Myotis; species Myotis brandtii. Next base: position 2,411 of record NW_005327501.1, on the reverse strand, counting down.
CTCTCGTTACAAAACTGCCATGACCATTTGGAATTGAGTGTCGCTCCAAGCCTCTAGCCAACATCAGAGTTTTTAATATGGATTTCTGTGAAGAATAACTCAATTTCCCATGAAAAGTCCCATGATGCCAGAAGAAACAAACATTGTGTCTCTGATGGAAAGCCAGCCTCAGGACAGAGTCAAGGGCTTTCAAATCAACGTGGTATAACTCTGACACAAGCATCTTCCTCTCTCAGCTGCCTAGTCTGTCAATATGGGGATTTGAAGTCCCTCATCCACCAGGTTCTTTGAGGTTGAGTGTGATGGCATATGCTGAGGTCCCAGGATGTGGTCTGATGCATGGCTGACATCAATAATTGGTGTCCCCTCCCATTCCGTGTTTAAGAGAATCATTCAGGACTTTGGAGAGATCAGACCTACCTGGGAACTCTTGGAGACTCTTGTGTTCAGATAAGACCACGATCTGCCTGCAACAAGAGCACCTCCCGGCCACTTTGTGACCCTCCCTCAACTCAAGGCAGAAACCTGACCCGCACAGCCCATCCATCTCACTGTGATCTCTGACTGGGAGGACTGGGAGGCCGCTGTGGTGGGATCCAGGCCTCTGCATCAGCAGTTCTCCTGGGAGCAACAGGCCCTCAGCTCGTGTGGTAGTGGGGGAAATAGGTAATAGAGAACATTGTCTTCAACAGCTTTGTTTTCAAAAGGATACTCAAGTAGAACGCTTCAGTCTAGTTCAGGCATTCCACTAATGACTTGAAATTTGAAACAGCTGGGGTTTTTTCAAGCTTTGCAGTGTGTCTTGGAAGAAGATTGCTAAGCTTTTAAATTCTTCATAAATAGTAAATAGATTTATTCATAAATGTCCTGTAAAATGAGCTTTGTTCCTTTCATTCGGAGGGAAGTTGCAAATTCTGATTAAACATGATAGATCATTATACAGCAAGAGCACCTCCCGGCCATTGTGCGGGGAGAACAGCCACCGAGAAGTGCAGTTTCTGCTCTGATGAAAGGCATGTAAAGACATCAAACCCCAAACATCTGCCAAGCACTGTTTGGGGGGAGGAAGGGGCCACTGAGCAGTGTCTTGTGGCATCGTAAGGACAGCAAACAGCCGGCATGAATGTAAGCAGTTACAAGGTGTCAGGAAGAAATTCAGATCACAGGATTAGGTGATCAGCCCTCATTTCATGGGTGACTCCTTCCTTAGAAGTGAAAAAGCTTTCTTCTTCTCCAAGACAGATGTTAACAGAACAGAAAGCGAGCAGCCAGAAAGTGCAATTGATAAAACCCCAAGAGGGCAGCACAATGAAGCATTCCCACCCCTTTCCTCCGGGGAACAGGAGCGTGACATTGCTTAGACTAGTTGGGGACTGTTGATATCCAGCTTGGGTTGGCACTGGAAGCAGCCTGAGACGTGCTTGGGCCTGCGCAATAGTGAGGGGCTTTGGCAGAGCTACAGACAGGACCCTTCTGGCACGCCACCCAGTCTTCTCAGAAAGTGCTTTCATTCTCAACACCATTGATTCTCCATGGCCGCTGTGGGCCTGGGGCTGAGCACGCGTGCAGAAGATGCATGTAGTTGCCTTACCTGCACTCCATCCCTCTGGCCTTAGTTAAGAGTTGGAGGAGGAGTGTAGATACACGAGTGATGATATCACTCAGAAAATGCCCTCTTAGCCTAGAGTGGAGGGTCAGTTTATAGGGATTCCTAACAGGAGGTGTTCTTCACTAGAATTATTTGGCAACTGCACACGGAATTGAACAGAGCACAGTATTCTTTGTGCCATGCAGTCCTGCTAATAATCATCCCCAAGTAGACATATTCCCACGCTAAGTTCCATAATGATAGGAGGTGTTTTTTTTCTCCTTGACATTGTGTCACCACCTCCTAGCACAGCCCCTGGCCTATGGAGGATGGCAATCCCTTTCAGAGCTGATATATTAAACACCGTAGGAGGGGCGATGCCTGTATTTTCAACTAAGGTGAATTCAGACACATGGGATCTATAGGGAAAAAAAGGGTGGGATGATAGAAGGAAGCGAAGGAAAGAAAGCCTGCTCTTCTTGCTTTCCCTGTTCAGTCAATCTAGGGCCAGGCCTCCACTCCTGGGGGGAAGTGAAGCCTCAGCAAAAATGCAAAGAGAACCCCAGTAAGTAACTCTGGACTCTTCAGCTTCCACAGTAGCAGGCCTTACGGATAAATGAATAATGTGAGGCAGGGCTTCTCAAATTTTAATGTCCATATGATCACCCAGGGGTCTTGTTAAAATGTAGCTGTGGATTCACTGGGTTGCTTAGACTGCATTTCTAAGGAGCTCCTGGTGCTGACCATGGTGCTGGTCCTCGGACCACACTCTGGATACGTGGATTGACTACCAGTGACGGCGAACCTTTTGAGCTCGGCGTGT
>NW_005327500.1:0-3769 GCF_000412655.1 Myotis brandtii | reverse complement strand
GGACCTCGAGCACGCCTACTGCTGGGGTCCCTGGTGAGAAGAGGCTGCGGTGGTGGAGGTTGGGGTTGCCTGGTGATTGGAGGCCATGACTGGAAATGAGAAGTGTGATCTGAAGCCTGGCCTGAGGGCTCTGGCCAGTCCTGAAAGTTACCCCCACTCGACCATGACTCACTGATGTCTCTGAGAGCCTGTAAGTTCTATGGAATTAGTACAAACAAGAATTTCCAGGAAAGCCCAGTAGTCTTCATTCAGCATCATGTTATTAGTGAGGCATTAAGTTGCATATACTGTAATGTGAGTTGAACAAAGACCCAGTCCAGAGTGAGAAGCAGAATCAACTGGCTTTTGTTCCTTTAGTAATTATTTAAGTTTGTGTATTTTCAAAATGTGCTTATTCAAGCTACTAAAAATATCAACACTTCAAGTTTTTTTTTAAAAAAAGGGTGGGGAGGGGACTCTATTTGCCACAGTTCTTCTTTGGTTCTGTCTCCCACTTGAGTTCTCCTAGGCATTCCCACAGCCTAACAAGAGATACAACTATGCAGACACTAGCCAGTAAGGAGGCTTGGAGTGTGTGTTTTAAATAGTTATGTGAACTTTAAAAAGGCTCTTAGAAAATAAGCAACTTCTGTAGTCCACCTGTTCCCATTATAATTTCTCTCTTCTGTTTAATGTGTTACCCTCTGTCCCTGTTCCCCAACCCTTGGCACATAGTCTGAAGTAGAAATGTTTCCATATTTAGTCTGTCTGGTTCCGTTTCCTCTGAGACTGGCAGGTAGTTCAAATTTCATTTCAGGCTATGCTTAACGGAAAAAGTCCATCCCGAGTTCTTTCCCCCCCTATTTATATCCTCTTTCTTCCCCAAGGGACTCTTTTTCTAGTTCTGCTTCCCTCTTCCCTGTATCTTGCATTTCTAGGTCAAATTTACCCTTTCCTGGTTATTTTCTCCTTTATCTCAGCTTCCCTCTACTTCACCACCTAATCTGTGGGGAGGATGAGTTACTTTGGGAAATGAAACACAACTCCATTTCTGACATCCAACATCATTTTTATGGCCCATTTTGAGTCTAAAATAATTCAAAGAAAATGATTCCAAATCCAAGATTGAGTATAAATTAACTGTCTATCAACATAAATAATAGGAAAAAATCCCAAACACTATGTAGCAATGACTAGTTTCTTTCTGTCTTGCATATTTGCACTGAGAAAAAGTTTTATGCCTATATTGGGAGGTACAGATCACCTGTGACCTCTGCGTCACGAAATTTGATGGTCACTTCTGTGTCCTCGTCTTACCTGACTTAGCAGAGCTGCCTCATTTATCTTCAGCTCTTCCTCCCACTCTGGGCTCTTCTGCTCAATCTTCCTGGCTGACCCTCTCCTCTCTACTTCAAATGTTTATGTCCCATGGTCAGACCCAGGCCTTTTCTCTTCTCCATTCAAACTTTCTCCTTGGGGATCTCATGTTTAAATAGTATTGATATCCTGAAGACTTCTAAGTATAAATCACCAGTCCCTACCTCTCGCCAAAGCTTTAGACTTCTAGGAGATTTGCTTGTGTAGACATCTCCTGACATTTTCTCTTAATATCTCCAAAAGACCACCTCCTCTGATACCTCCTCTTCTCTAACTGAAGCACCACCAACCAAAACAGAACGCTTTATTCCCACTTCCACTCACCTCCCCAACATGCTCCTCTCTCAGTCTTTCCAATTCCATTAAGTGGCTTCACCACCCACCCAGTTGCTCAGTCAGAAGTCACACCTCACCCCCTCCCCCACCTCTTATCCACCACCTTCTAGCTCTACCTCCAGAATCCATCAGAAATGCATTCACTTTCCCCAACTCCACTGCTATCACCCTGGTCCTCTTTACTGTGCTCATGACTGCAATCATTTCAAAAGAGGTTTCCCTGTTTCTACTCTTGTCCTTATTGTGGTACTCTCTCCATACAGCAGCCAGAATTATGTCACAAATGTAAATCAGATGGCATCATTTCTCTCCTTACTATCCCTCCACACACTGTCCTGCATGTCTGCTCCTCAAGCCCATAAAATGCTTCTCTTTGCATTGTTTAGTACTTTACTTCTGCAGTACTCACCTGCTGAGACATTTAAGCCTGTTCATGCAATCTGATTCCTTTCTCAGAGGTAAAATGAGGCCAGAAATCTTCACGGATCTGGAAATATTTTAAAGTATTGATTACTGTGCAGGTAGAAAGCTTCCTAGGCAACCTTCTCCTTTCTGAAGCGTGGATGGTGGAACATCAGGGACCTGGGGTGGTGTCTCCTTCCTGTTATGTGATGAAGGTACTGGAGAGAGTTGGGAAAAATAACGTAGACTTGGGGAGACAGAGGCAGACTGATTGGCGAATAAAATGAGGAAGTAAAACAGGGCAGGCAGGTTTAAGAGGGGCACACAATAATTTTTATCCTTTATAATTCACGTTACAGTAAAATTTTATAAAGTGGGTTGTAGTAAAAGGAGTAATAAAGTGATGCTAATTAGCATTATATTAATAATTACACTATTTCTTCCTGAATATATATAATCTTCCTGCAAAGAACTAAAAATGGCTTAAAAAGCTCTAATGATATTATATTACTGGGCAACATGTCTATAATAGACATTAATTATATGGTATTAAACGGATCCACAGAGCTTTCTAAAGGTACAATAGGCTAATAAAACACCAGAAACATAATTGTTACTCTAAGGATTTAGAATCAAAATTAGCTTAATGACAGGAAAATTTTTAATAGGAAAACTATCCGTAGCACATTTGCTATGGTGTAGATTTTCATTGTAGGGGAACTTATAAAAATCAATAAAAACCAAATAATTACTCAGACCTCTTTACACAAATATTGCTGTTAAATTTTCTCTTTTTATTCCATAGCTTATTGTGTGGTTCTCAGAGCCTTTTATAAGTCAGCCACTAGAGAGCAAACTTCTTCTTTTTATCAGGCTGTAGTTTTATTTAAAAGAATACACTACATATATATCGGCACTCTGACAATACCACATTATCTCAGACTGTAAAATCTGATAATATAGCTTCTGAATGCCTGGGGTGGTGGGCGTGGGGGAATTTAAGGCCCTTTATATTAAATACATAAGAAAGAACAAGATAAGATGTAGTAATTTGAAACTCCCTTCCTGGAGTGAAAATGAAACCTTCTGCTAATGGAGCATAAAGTCTTATGTTTCATCCCATGTAATAAAATATAATGGGTATTGTTTGGTCTGACAGGCATCTTGGGCCTTTTTTTCCAGACAATGGTTTCTAGAGAGCTCAAAGAAATGATACTGTTTCCAGGTGAAATGTGAATAAATGACACTGTAAGCTACCTTTATTGCCATTAGTTCTGGAGGCTTGAGCCAGGCAAAAAAAGCTGCCAGTTGACGAACATTCTCATCTATTGGACGGAATCCCCACTATTGGCTTCCCTTCCAAACAGATGCTGGTCCCCAAACACCAATACACAGTCAGATCCACCTGCTAACGTGTGTCAGGGAACAGAAGAGGGGAGGCGAGGAACAGTGGGGGATTTAGTGCACCTTAAAACCCCAACTTACCAGGCATCTGAGTGTCTTTCGCAGCTGGCTTTGGGGCCATGATGTACTCAATGAGTAAAACCACTTTCTCTTCTGGTGGACTGTTAACAATTGGCCTTGTGCACACGACCCTAGGGACTCATGCTGAACTACTAGTAAGTCGTTGGAATCAAATTCATCTCTGTTGTCTAGGCTTTGGAATATTTGAGGA
>NW_005327499.1:0-3756 GCF_000412655.1 Myotis brandtii | reverse complement strand
TTTTTGTGCACCGGGCCTCTAGTAATAATAATAAAGGAGAAGCTAGTGCATAAAATGTGTAATTTCTTGAGTATTCAAGGCTGAATTAAATGAGTTGGTGTCTGTAAAATGGATTGAACTATTTACACCTTCCTACAGGTCTGTTGTGAGATCTGCAATGATGCCTAAAAACTTCCCTGAGATGGGCTTCTGCAGTTCTACTCAGTTTCTTGACTGAGTAGTGTGTCTACAGGTGTGTTCAGTTTGCAATCATTCATCAAAGTGTGCACTTATTTGGTGTGTACTTTTGATGTGTGCATGTTTTGTGCATGTTTTGGTGTGTATGTAATCATCCATAAAAGTCTAATTTTTAAAAGAAGTCAACACATAGTAGTTGAATACTTTGTTTGGGACCCACGTGACTAGAAGGGTGATGATGCCATTAACATCCAAAGAACGAGGGAGCGGGTATATAGAAAGTGGGTTTAGGGAAGGTAGGAGGCTGTGGAATTGTGATTTGGGCCCCTGTTAAAATAAAAAAGCTGTAGTGCCTTCTGAGAGCTGGTGCTGATGAGTAGCAGGCCAAGGCTAAGTCCAAGGGAGTGGAACCAGCCAAGAACTGGATCATAAATGAGCATAAAACCCAGGGGCTAAGCAGAGAGGCTGGCACAGGGAACAGAGTGCTGGCTGTCTGCTTCATAACCTTGTGTGGGTTCTGGGCCTCTCTGACCCCCATTTGGTTTCCACTTGGGCAGTAAAATATATGGACTTTTTGTTCCCTGAGGGTCCTCTCAGCTCAGACATTCAGAAAGGGGTTGTCCTATGTACGGATATTAGTCAACAAGTATGTTCTCGAATGATTTGATCAGCAATTCTGTATTAGGCACCATTCTGGTCACAAGGGACATAAGAATGAGAGGCCGCAGCTGCTGCCTTTGGGTGGGGTGGCTCCTATGCCTCGGTTTTTCTCACATCCTTGCCCCTGGAGATAGGCTAGCACCAAGTTCTAGAGTAGAAGGGTCTTTAGAGACTTACAAAGGAAACCCTAACCGTGGTTGGAAATGCACATGATTCCAAAGGTCAGGAAGGGCAGGGAAATTTGTGAGGTAGGTCGGGGGAAACATTAGGGGGTATAGAGAAGTGAAGTGTGTGCAGCATGCCAGTTTGCATCCCACTAACTGTGGTCTCCAAGTATTTTAGATCCTATCCCCTGACATGGATATTTATGTATAAATTATATACATGTAATACTGTGCTAATTGATATTATACATTATAAATATGGAAATTAAGATATGATAAATAAAAATGAATGTTAACAGGAATTTTAATTTTTTCTTTCTGCACCCCAATAGATTATGTACCCACTTTGGAGGCCATATGACGGAAGAAGGCCAAAAGAAGGGGATAAGCATGTGTTGGGCTCTACTATCTTTTAGACCTTCTTCCCAGTGCTTTGCATGCCTTAGTCATTTGTTTAATCAATAGATTTCATTGAGTCTATTATATCTAGGTCCTGTGCTGGGCACTGGCAGATAGAAATGGGCAGGACAGACACAAGGAGCTTACAATCCAATCAGAGGAGACAGACAATAACCACATCCACTAAAAGCAAGGCAGGGCTAGCTTGTGCTATGTATAAGTGCATTGAAGGAAACCGACATGGCCATATGACAGGGTAGAGGTGGGGAGCTAGTTTGGATAAGAGATTGGGGATGGTCTCTCTGAGCTAAGAACTGAGTATGACAAGGAGCCAGCAGAAAGAACAGAAAGTGCCAAGTCCATGAAGTTAGAAGGATCTTGATGTTTTTGAGAAATAGAAGGCCAGCATATCTAGGGTAGAAGAAGTGAGGGTGGATTTAATTTTAAGTGCAATGGGACATTATTTGAGATTTTAAGCAAAGAAGTGACAGGTTTTGCTTTAAATTTTTAAAAGACCACCATATCTGTTATGTGGACAATGGGTTGGCGGGGGTTTGAGTAGAAATGGGGAAGTCAGGAGGCTATTGTATTGGTCAGGGCAAGAGATGATGAACCAGGATCAGGGCGATGGAAACAGTGAGAAACAGGAAAGCATACGATGTATTTAAACTTTGTAACAGCCTACAATAATGTCCTTCAAAGGCCGCTATTATTATCCCCATGACACATATGAGAAAACTGAGGCCAAAGAAAGTTAATAACTTGTCTAAGACCACACAGCTTATAAATGATGAAAGCAGAATTCATCCAGGTCTGCCTGGCTTCCTTCCCATCCTACTCAGAATTCTAATTATGTTTCCTGCTTCAGGGAATCATTCACTAGGACAATACAGGGTCTTCCTGAAAATCACTGGGCATTCTGAACATAGAAAAGGGCATTGAAGACTATTTGACCTAGCAACCAGCCAAGGGTATAGAAATAATTAAAACAGTCCATTTGTTCTCTTTTCCTAAACATACTGAGTTCACCAGAGCTCTAAGTAAGGGAAAAACCATTCTTCCCTTTGGAGGGGGAGTGGACAGGAGTGGGGTGGTGAGGGTATATTTAGAAACAGAAAAACAAAAAGCTGCCACTTGTGCCTTCAAGGAAAGCCCAGGGGTGCAGGCCAAGACAGAGGAAGTGATTTGCCAAGTCACTCACAGCCCCCAAAATTATCAGTGTGAAAAAGAAGGCAGAATTATTCCTGCCAAAGACATGGAGTCCTTTACAGAGCACTTTGTTAGCAAAGCCTAGCATCCCTGTCACTATGCAAAGCACGTTGGACGATTGCCATGGCAACAGGCAGCTGGGTGCCTGAATCAGCTCAAGGCCTGCCTCAGCAGATAGGCCCAAGACTATGGGGGCATCTTCCAGGGGGTGGGGAGCTGTTCTGTGTATATTGATGAGGAGCCCTGAGCTCTATTCCAGGTTACTGGAATCCACAGCCTGCATCTTCAGGAAATATTTCCTGTTGCCAGATATGCCTAACTCCATAGCACTCCAGGTTAGCATGACCTGACAGTTATCCATGCTTCTCTCCTGGTGGGTTTTATCTTTCTGTTTTTTGAGTGGCTGGATAATGAGCATTAAATGGAAACACCTAATGGCTGTGAAACAAAACTCCCTTGTGTTACAAGCATAGGAAGAAACCAAAGTCCAGAGAGGAAAAGTGACTTGCACCTTGGTGGTACCACAGTTAGATCATAGCTCCCTTAACTCAAGGTCACACAGCTAGAGAGAGCTGGCATTAGACTTCAGATTGGTCTGTGCACTTCACCACGTGGCCTCAGACTTCTGAGGTCAAATGCACTTCTTTACCCCCTGTGTGAATGAGACACACGACTGCAAGTGACTCTAGATGCCGTCCCTACTCTGCCACTTATGTATGGCAAGAAAGTATTCTGCAGTAGACCAATAAACTCCCACTCAGTAAAGACCAGCACCCACTAATATGCCTCTGTGGGTCTTAGTTCCTTCATCTCAAAATGAGGATAATGCTAGTTTGGGTTTTCTAGAGGAATAAAATGAGAATGCATATAAAGTGCATGGAGCAAGTTCTGATGCATAGTAAGTGCTCAGTAAATGTTAGTTACTATTAAATTATTCCTTTTAGGGACCAGCCCAAATCCTTCCATCTCAACAGCTCCAGCCCTCATTTGATACAATTCAATTTCATTCCCCAATCATGCAGAGGAAAGCGGCGGGGCGGGAGGGGGTGGGGATCAATTAAAGGTGATACTGCCCTGGCTGGGTACCAGTCAGTTAGAGCGTTGTCCCTATATGCCAAGATTGCAGGTTCGATCCCTGGTCAGGGCA
>NW_005327498.1:0-3719 GCF_000412655.1 Myotis brandtii | reverse complement strand
GTGTGTGTGTGTGTGTGTGTGTGTGTGTGTTTAGATACAAATACAGATAGATATCAACTTAGAAATAAATATGGTTAGATATACAGACACAAGCACAGATATAGCTACATTAGAGATAGACGTAGAATCTGCTAATGAATTGGGTAACAAAATGAAGATATAAAAGAACTCAAGGATGACTTGCGCAACTAGATGCAGAGCAATGCTGTTTTCTGAATTAAAAGACACTGGTTTATGAAAATTATTCCACTAATAAGGTAAAATAGCCCAAGAAATCAGAAGTATTTATGGGGAAAATGTCACATCTGATTTTTTCTCTCTTCTCTCTCTCACAAATGCCCTTCCTTGCCTCTTTCTTCTCCATCACGTTTCTTGTCTGTGGAACATTGTGATTGGAAAGCATCAGAGACTTTGGGGCAAGAGTGGCCTGCATTTAAACAGGCGTGACCACACACAAGCTGTGGACTGCGGGCAAATTTGCTCACTTTTTTTTTTTTAAAGTGGGTCAGCAGTGCCTTTATTGGTGAGGAGGCAGGTGGGGTTGGGGGTTCCCATGTGAGTCAGGATGCTACGGTGGAAGAAGCCTCAGGCCCAACTGGGGAGGGGGTTTCTTTAGTCACCATGGGCACAGGTGGAAATGGGACTCCCACTCCATGATGGTCACACAGACCCTCCCCCAGCTCCCAGGTGGGGATGGCAGGAGCAGCGAGGGGGATACTCTGAGGGGCGGCCCTGAAGTCAGGCTGTACCAGGTCACACAGACCTGCGGTGATGGGACAGGACTTGCTTGGGGCCGGCAGGATGCCAGGCGTCGTGACCGGTGACCTCTCTCTCGCTCAGTTGGCATTCCTCTTGTCCTTGTCAATGGTGTGGGGCCCACTGCTCTTTGGAGGAGCAGAGCCCGTGTCTTCCTCACCCAGGACCACCTCTGGCTTCCGACACTTCTCACAGGCGAAGATGATGGTGACCATCACGACTACCTCGGTCAGGACGCCCAGGAAGGGCCACAGGGCAGCGAGGCGGCTGCGCAGGCGCAGCGTGATGAGGGCACGGTCCACGCCCTCGGTGTTGGTGCCAGAGCAGGCATACTCGCCAGCGTCTGCCTTCAGGTTGAGCTCCTGCCTGTGCAACTCCGTCCTGGTCTCCGAGGACACCACGAACGTGTTCTCGGACTTGTTGTTGAGAACCTGGTCCCCGGCCTCGGTGATCTTGTACCAGGCCCACTCGGTGATCGGGGGGAAGGACTCAGACTTGCAGACCAGCACCGCTCTCTCCCCCTCGATGCCAAGCACCGAGCTGTCCACAGCCTCAACCTTGGGGGGCCCATTCACGGTCACGCGGGCGGTTCTGCCTGCGGGCTCCGAGAGGAAGGTGCAGGAGTACTGTCCCGAGCGCTCTTCTGGGTCTACCTCGTACTCCGTGGTCAGGTCGGGCGCCGCGTCCTCCTGCAGCACCCGGTCCCCTTTCATCCAGCGGTGCCCCAGGACGTGGGTGTCACTGGAATTCAAGGTGCAGGTGAGGCGTGTTCTGGAGCCCTCATCACGTATGGAAGTCGAGATATTGCTCCCCGCTCCAGAGCCGCTCTCGATGCCCAGCAGGGTGAACCCCAGAAGCACAAGTAGTGCCGCTGCCATGTCGCCGTCCCGGTCCCTATCGCCAACTGCCACTGTCGCCAACCGCCGCCCCAGCGCTATGAGAACCTGGAAGGCGAGGCGGGCGCGGGTGCACAGGGAGGGGCGCGCACGGCCTGCCAGCCAGCCACCATCTTCGCTCACTTCTTTAAGCTTCAGTTTCTTCATCCTCAAAAATGAATCATCTATGTCACAGGGCTGCTATGAGAGTTAACAGTAAATTATATGTATATGTATGTATATATATATTGCATTCAGCAAGATGTTTAGTACCAAGTAGGGCTCAAGAAATGTTCATCGTCCTTTCCTTATATTCTAGCCTTTCAAAATCCTATTTGTGTGTCAAGACCCAACCTTGCTTAGCCGCTTTATAAAATCTTTTCAATCATCGCCACTCCTTATTGCATTATTTCAAAATTATTTCTATTAAGCTAGTGCAATTCCCCGATTAAACTGTAATCTCCTTGAAGGCAGTGATTCACTCTGACTCATCCTCTTTTTTCCATAACAAGCTGCCCAGTGCTGAGCACTCCATAAGTACTATGAAAATCCTTGTTGATTGATTCCTTTTTCATTCCTTGAGGTGAATTACGTAATTCTTCGGTATTGAAGGTCCAGTGAAAAACTGACTCTAAAACAAGTATTTAATATATGGAGTCCCATGATTATTTGTGTGTGATTTTGAACTAAATAAGAAAGGGACTTTAATTATTTTCTTATTATTTTCAGGTAGTTCTCATATTCAATAGAATGTTATAAATGTGAAAACAAAGGTCTTTGTAATGATGATTTTTCCCCATGAAGTTGTCTGAAAGTTAGGCTGTCAATATCTACAAATTACTGACAAATTACGTTGATGTGTCAGTCTCAAATGAATTGTATTATATTACATTTGTAAATGCTAAAAGCAGTGCTTGATACCCTCGGTTAAAATTTACCTTTAAAATTTAGCCTTCCGAGATAGATATTTTACATTATATTTTAAAATATATTTGTTACAAGTACTTTTTCTTAACTCAAAATGTGGTTTCTGGATAAAGTTTCACATTAATGTAATATCTTGCTTTCCTCTGCCTCTGTCTGTGACCATGAAATTGTTCTCTTACACGGATTACACAGGCATATCCACACAGCTGGAATCTTTCCTATTACTAAAAAATTATGACCATTTAGGACAAGATTGTCTCCATTTCTGATCAAATATAATCACTGATATCTTTGTCAAACCATTTTAATGTGAAGAGAATTTATTTTTTGGTAGATACTTGACCATGTGTTTTTAAAATTTCATCTCTATGATTTGAGAATCTTTATTTTTCTGGACTAGCTCTCATTTTACTTCATTATTGCTTTCCTAATAACTTATTGATCTTGGCATTCAATAATTTTCTACCTTGAATGTTTTCATGAAATAATAACCCCAATTTAATAACATAATATCATATAATATATTTCAAATAATATATGGACTAATAAGATCTCCTTACTACACTACTTAAATGTTATTTTAGATATATCCTTTTTATCAGAGTCAAAAATTGAGTATTATATAACAAATGCTGCATAAAACCACAACAAAAAGAGTATGAACTAAGAAATATTAAACCAATCATTTCCCTAGTACAAATATAACATCTTAATGGATGCTAGAATGTGGGCTATTCCACTACTGAAACATTGGCACAAAATCTATGCCCCAAATGGATGACTCAATAAGTAAATAAAATGCCCCAAATGCAAAAAGTCTTCTATTTTTCATTGAAGTGATCTGGACCCTTCCTTCTTTTTTATCCTCACATCATATTATCTCTCGCCTTGCTCAAGGATGCTCTAGATGCATCGGCCCTCAGATTTCTTGAACACATGTGTCTCTCTTAACTAGGACATTTTGAACCTGACATTTCCTCTACCTTCAACATTTTCCAAACAGTTCTTCACAGGGTGCTATTTTTTCATCCTTCAGTTTAAATTTCATCTCTGCAGTCAGACTTTCTCCAGCTATCTGATGGATGGCTTGCTGTATTCATAGAGCATGTGGGTACATAGCTGCATCTCATAGAGCATCTTTCTTTCAGAGTGCTTACCCCA
>NW_005327497.1:0-3685 GCF_000412655.1 Myotis brandtii | reverse complement strand
GGCTGTCATCCTGCTCACAGTTGCCCCGCACCTGGGGACATAGTCAGCAGCAGCCATGTCTACCAGGTGACATAAAGACAAACTAATAAAACAGATCCCGTAAGTGGACAGAGCTGGCACTCGCTGCGACATGGGACTGCACACCCTGGAGCTCCGGGCACACCTCACCAGGCTACACAGAGCACATCACAGAGTGCCAACCTCGCAGCTCCATGCATGGGCTCCTTGTCATTGCATCACTCACTTCCTCAGAGGGGAAGCTCAGTCATTCCTCCCAACCACTTTGCTGAATAATTCCCACCAGCAGTGAGTCACTTCTCCCGGAGGCTCGGAGTCCTGATCCCACAGCGGCTCAGAGATGAATATGGAAAATTAGCCTTGGGCCTAATAAGCAGTAAGAGAGAGAGAGACTTCAGGCTCTACATTTGAGAAATAAATGAGCACTTTAAGGCATATTAATCTCGCCCTTCACTAATGTCTTCCACGTTCCCTTTGTGACCCCACAATTACGTCAGAAGGTTGTGTAATTTATGCTCTGCAGCAGCTTGCAGACCCTCTCGTGACCTCAGCGTAAATCAGAAGACTGTGCAACTCCCTCTGGAGAATAAAGGGAAATGTAACTGAAGCTCTTTTGCAGGGAGACCTGAAGCATGCAAAGCTCCTGAATTAAACATAATGGGGACATGATTTGGTCATCACCCTCCCCTTCCATTTAGCAACCAAATCTTTCCCAAGAGAAAACCAAGATGCTGGTATGTTTGAGGAAAATCATTTCCTAATCGGCTGGTACTGAAAATAAAGAGAGACAGTCATGCAAACACTCTCATGTTTATTTTACTTCCAGACGATTCTAATGGAGCAGCCACCCAAGCAACACCGGGATATAAGAATCACCAGTTTCAACTCATTTTTTTACTGCAAGTACCTTGGAAGCTACATAACAGGAGGCCTTTCATTTTTCTAATTCAAAACCACATAGTCATTCCCTCTCCCACTCTTGCTCTCTCTTCTCCCCTCTCTCCGTTTCTCTCTCTCAGCCAGGTCATCTTCCTCCTTAAATATTCCATTTCTTTCCAGTCCACTTTCACCTGCCTCTGTTTTCCCTTCTTCCCTGCTTTCCTTCCTACTGTTCTTAGAGTCAGGACCTGCCACAACATTTTTGGGTCCTACTGCAAAGTGACAAGGTGGAACTCCTTCTTCAAAAGTTCTAGCAATGTCAAAACAGTGACAGCAGAGACTGCACGGAGCCTGGGGCCCCGTGTGACTGCACAGGGCACCGCCCAGGAACCCAGCCCTGCCTGCAGCACCTCCTGCCGCAGCCATGGTCTGCATCACTGCCCCCTGCTTCAGGGGACTTCGTCACTCACACTGCCTGCTGCTGACCAAGCCCTGACAAGATAAGAAACAGAGTGTCATTTACCAGCAGCACACGATTCTCTGCCCTTCCAACCAGGCACCGGGGGGCCCGGAATCAGCGTAGTCGCTCCTCAGGGGAGAACACGTTTCCCCCAGGACACTTGCTAAAGGATGACACATTACTGTCTATGGTCCATCATGCTTTCAGACATACCTTAGCTTTTCAGTAGCCTATTCTATCACATCTCAGTAAAACCAAACCACTTGCTGAATGGAGACTGAGAAGGAGGCCTGCAGTGAACCTTTGATGATTCCAGATATTTCGCCAAAACCTCTGCTTGGAGTTGTGTCCACTCCTCCCTGTTTTTCATCCCCAGACTTAGACTCTTGGCCCTGGATGGCTCCCTTCCCATCCCTGAGGTCCGAGAGCCATGTTTTATGGAGGCCTTTCTCTGTGGAGGGCTTTTGAAAGTGCAGTGTTCTCGCTGCCTTGAAGATAAATGTCTTCAGACTCTATTCCTAGCAAGTTGAACTTTAAAATTCCTGAGACTTGGACTTCCCTGCAATAGTTTTATGCTACTATTGCCAGGGATGGAAAGAATCCAAATTCCCAGGTAAGGTCACCACGACTAGTTCCCAGCACCCTCCCCATCCTCAGCTTGGCGGCCTCTGGCCTCTCCCCATCAATCAGGCTTGTAGGAAGCAGGAGAGAGCAAGAGAGCGAGAGAGCGAAGATGAGAGAGGGGAGAGGAGAATACAAGAAAGGAAAGGGACCTGACAGGCACAGAGAGGGTGGTTTCACACTTGGATGTGCAGGCAGAGCTGGCTCAGAACAGAGATAAAGGGAAAGCGTGCATCTGAAAGGCAGAAACTCCCTGCCTGCTCCTCCATCAGAGGCTGTGCATGCACTGAGGACAGAAGGACATGGGCACTCGGGGAGGGGAGGGGGCGGGCTGCAAATCTCCAAGGAGGCCAGCTCTTTGGGCTTACTGCCATCTAAATGAAAGCTCCGGTCCTTTCCTTTGTATCAAAACTACCCAGCACTATGTGCCTGATGGGTGAGCCCAGTAAATTGCCTCTTTTATAGAATCATGTTAAATGTGTGCCCTGCTTTCCCTCTCTCCTCACTAGCCATTCTCCCAAAACAAAATGACCCTGTAAATCTGAAGAAAATGCAAGTGAATTGCCACCAGCAGCCCTGGTTGTCTGTTTGCTTAAGAACAACAAATAAGTGCTATTCTCCTTGGATAAGCAGTGAATTAGCAAATGCCTTTCTCTATCATAAACATTTGCTGAAAACAGCCCGGGGCTGATTGCATGAAGGATGCAGAACAGCTATTTTTAACTAACAAGTGAGAACAACAGTATCTAATTTTGGATTACTGCTCAGCTTCCGTGCTGGGAGCTGACTCTGTGAGTGGATGGACAACTCAAAGGGGCCTTTCATCCCGCCTGGCCTCCCAGCAGCTGTGACAAGCACTCAGACAGCCAGTTTCAAGGCACGGGGCCGTGGTGACCTGTCTCCTTATTTCAGGAGGTCACCAGTAGACACAGTATTTCTATTGAAGGACTCCCCTGCCTACCTTTGTCCCCAGGGGACTAGGAAAAGAGATGTGTGTGTTGGAGGGACACTGTGTGTGGACACCCAGGGCATCAACAGAAGAGGTCTTGGAGGGGAATGGGGGAGGGGGGTGGCTGGGAGACCAAACTTTCTAGAAGAAAATTGGCAACAAGCCCAATATGATAAGAAATTAGGCCTTTAAAATGTTTTAAAAGAATGATCTGACATTACTTTAAAAATATAAAAAGACCAAGAGTCAAAGAAAAAAATGATAGATAGATAGACAGACAGCTGGCATTGCTAGTGCTGAAAATAATAGAAACTATTATCCCCTGAGGCAAACTCGCACATTAGCAGTTGTCCAAAAAGCACCATTATTACGTATGTTATAGCACCAAAGAAATGCTTGGTTTCCTTCTTCTGGCTGAGTGAAGTCTTCTCCTGTGGTCAGGAAGCTCCCAGTCCTGGCCATTTAGCATCTTCACCTTACCAACAAGGATGAGAGCAAGAAACAGAAGGAACAAAGACCCAGGGGAAATGAAACATTTCCAGCCTTACTCTCTTGCTAAGTCTTTCTCTTAAAATATCTTAGATCACTGGAATGTCATATGCTATATGATCTGCTAACAGATCTGTGAACAAAACTGGAAAGCTAGGAAACAGCCCTGGCCAGTTTTACTCAGTGGTTAGTGTGATGACCCTTAGACCAAAGAGTTGAGGTTTCAATTCCGGGTCAAGGGCACATACCTGGGTTGCAGGTTCAATCTC
>NW_005327496.1:0-3684 GCF_000412655.1 Myotis brandtii | reverse complement strand
TTTTTCCCAGCCTCTCATGGATGATCTCCTACATAGGAAATTCTTTTATGCCTACACTGAAGTTTTCACCATTTTCCAGACAAAATGCTGTCTGTTGAAGGCCACACAGCCAAAATCCCCTTCTTTACAGGTTCTTTTTTCTTTCTTTTTATTTTGTTAAATTTATTGTTTAAGGTATTATAAATAGTAGTACACATGTCTCCTTTTTCCCCCCGCATATCCTTTTGAAACTCTCCCAAATGTATTTAATCTTTTCTGCCTCGGAGCTTCCATAGAAGTCAGTACATACATCTGTCTTGTACTTTTTATCTAGCATCAGTTTACCCCTCCATACAGTGAGTTATTCTGGGTCTCCTTTGTATTGATCAAGCTAGTCTGGATTGCCATATTTTAGGAGAAGCTCCTGTATTTTCAAGTCCATGTATGGATACATTGCACAATTAAAAAAGGATTTTTTACTGTACGTAATAGGAAAGTACTTCTGGTAGAGAGTTGGTCAGAGAAATGGTTAAGGAGTAGAGAGATTTTTGAAGGTGAATAGTGAAAGAATGTCAAAACACTACCAAAGAATACAGCTCCCAAGAAAGAGAAGATGCCCTGAACACCCAGTCCAGGTTATTGTAGGAGAAAACTGAGGGTCTAGTAGGAAAACGTATAGACTCTGGAGATCTACCACAGACCAAGAGAAGTAGCTGAGGCAATCAAGTTGACCTATGAATTCCCTGGAGAATAATTTACTATCTCATCAGCTAGTTAGGGCTGGAGACTAAAACTATATATAGAATTAGTTAACTTCAAAGAGCTACATTTTACTTAGGCCGAAAGACAGGGCTCTTTTAAGAAACAGTAATGTATTTTGTTTCTCTGAATGCTTACACATTGTCAGTCAAGCAGAGGTCTACAGTGAACAAGTTTCAGCAACAGTGGTTAGAGATGGAATTTCGAGATGATTTTTCAGGGCTCCAAGGGAATGTTAAAACTCACATGTCGCATAAACAGCATTTTGCAAATTAGGCTACGCTGATTTTAATAACCTATTCCACTTATTTCATCAAGCTATTCTTCATGGCTTTAAAGGTTCTGTCAATGCATTTACATCTATAGCATTGTTCTTTTGTTATTTGAAGAAAAAAGAAAGGAGAAAAAGATCAATAGCTGTTGCACCACATTCATTATACTATTAAGCATCTCACTCGGCAGTTATTGACACAAAATGATTCAAAGGATAAAAATAATTTACCTCAAGTGTTCCAAAGTCAACTCCACTACCTTAGTCACGTACAAGTGAGTTTCTAAGGAAAACGCTGACATTTTGTTGTTATTTTCCATATTTAAAACAACCAACTTACGTTAATCAGAAATCAGGCTGGGATTCCCGAGCCAGGCTGGGACTCCATCTCCCAGGGTCTCTTACCTCCCCTTGGCGGTTCACTAGCAGTTCCACAGACATGCATTTACATGGCTCTCCTAGTCCTTCCTTCTCTACCAGTTCATCTTTCTAACCAAGCCAATATTCATGCCCATCAGTGGCAAGTGTCAAAGACTTAAGTAAGTCGAGCCACTTACTAAAGACTCTTAGAAAAAAAATCTAGAATTAATAACCGTTTATAAGAAATGAAGTCCTCACCATGGGGAGAGCTGACAAAATTGACTTTTGCCCTATGGAAAGCAGGCTAATGCAATTGCATGCCCTTCCTTTCCCTTCTCGGCACATAAAGAACACTCCAGAGCCCCTTTCCATATCCACAAGTGCACAACAAAGATAATCTTCCTTGCATAGTAATCAGACAGAGAATGTAAAGAGGGCTGCTTTCTTATTTTTAATAAGGGTAATTAAATTCTAGCCACCCCCTTTTGCACAGAACCTCTTTGAATGCACTTTCTTCATTAAATTTTCATGAGAAACATCACACTTGTAACAGATTCAAATAGCCGGAGCAGTTACACGTTGACAGTCGTGGCTTGTTTCCAATTTGACTGTCAGGTATTTGGCAATAAAGCTCAGTATTCAACATAAAACAAACTGTGGAAATAATGAAATTTCTAATTGGAATGCTTATCTCAGTGGGTGTAGTTTAGAAGATGTTAATTGTTTTTTTTTTCATCCTCTACATTTATTAGTGATTTATGTAAAACTGCCTAGGCCATTGGATAACATCAATTTTGACAGCTTATCAAATGTCTGGTACCAGGAACTTGGGGGGGAGGGGAGGGAGATCAATACCCTTTATACCTCAACCATATAAACTTTTACAGCAAAAAAGCAGCTATCAAAAATTAACACATTGTCAATATGTTAGTAGCTTTAAACTTGTACATGAGGTGAGTAGAAAAACATTTTGTCCTATTCATTAATGTGCTCATTAAGCTTTAAAGTGCCTTACTTATCACCGTTCCATATTAATATTCAATCATGCAGAATTAGCTATTAATTCATCAACAATTTAAATCAGACTTGACCTTCACAAAGCCATTTGGTCTGTCATTTTGAGAGGCCATTAAAGGGCATATTACTACACACTTGTGCTTAGTGAATCGTAGAAGTCATACATATTTTGTTTGGAATGGCAGCTATAATAGGCCTGGAAATATAGCTCATTCTTTGAATCTTGTTTGGTGTCTTAATGAAATATGCTGGTATGAAAGTTACAATTCCATTAAGGAGAGAGAAAAATGAATGTCAGCGGTTTCCAGAGTTAACATCCCATTGCTGTAGAACTTCTGTTAATAACCCCTGATCTACCAAGGGCTTGAAAGGGAAGTATGGGGACATAGTCTGAAATTGTTTTGTAGGGAGTCATGCTTTAGATATCTGAATGATCAAATAATAGCTTTTGCACAATTTTCTCAGTAAACTAATTTCATTATTCATCCATAAACAATTTTAATGATGCCTTCATTTTCGCTCCAGTTCTGCAAACACTGAACCTCTCTCATTTGATAAGAAACCACAACTAAACTGCCAGCTATGGCTACAGGCTCCTTCTAAGGTGGCCCCAAGCAGTTCTTCTAATCTTGCTGGGACTCCAAGTGAATTCAACCAGACTGGTCCCAAAGCCTACTGAGTTTATTACCTGCCCCTCATTTGAACAGTTATTCACTCTTTAATTGTTTTGTGGCTATAAATTTGGCCTCTCCCATTTGATACAACTCAAAGGGGCAAAACTATCTTATAACCTCTTTCTAGTAGTAATATACTTATACACTTACAAAAATAGTTGTTAATGACAGTTTTTATTTTTATAGTCCTGCATTTTAATTTAATTAATTTAGCCAACAAGTTTCATCAATTGAGATATGTCATTTGGGGCAGTTGCTGCACTAGAAACACAAATCAGCTCCTGCCTTCCTAATTTTACAGGAAGGCTTCCCTTATGTGGTGGTTGTAAGTTCCCAAGTCAAAACTGCAACCACCTTGCAAAAACCTTACGTGAAAGCACAATGAAATTCAAAAGAACACAATAGAATATGGATCTATACTCTGCTATCTCATCTTTCCAAGACTGAAATGGAATTCTTGATGTTCAAACTAATAATAAAACCCAAGTGAATGACACAGTCATATATTGAGGCAAATACTCTGGGTCTTCTTTCACTGACAGGAGCAAAGATTTCTCAGTGGCTAGATATCTTACAACTTTAAGTATTCACTATATAATCTTACAGAAGCACAAACATTTTTTT
>NW_005327495.1:0-3682 GCF_000412655.1 Myotis brandtii | reverse complement strand
CCCCCCCCCCAAAAAAAATAGAGAAGGCAGATGAAGCTGAGAAGAAGATGGGATAAGAGAAATGAAGGAAGATCCTGCCACACTCGGATTTAAGTGCACACCAGAATTCGCCCTTTAAAATCCAGGTTGCTATTTTTGGTTATTAATGTGGGATTGGGAGGGGACCAGAATGGGGAGGAATAAATCCATCCTTGCCTCAGTGCAGGTTTGAACTTTATGAGGATGGAATAGTAAGCACACAACATAGGGTTTTATGCATCAGCACAGCTTTGTGTTAAATTGTTCTCAGTGGGTACCTTGCTGGGGAATGTGAATATGAATGGCCCCGTTGTTCTGGAGGTTGAATTGCAATTACCCAGATGTGATAGGAAACGTGGTCTTAACACTGCCCAGTAAAACAGTATTCCTCTACTTATGTATGGCACCTATGGTCCATTTACTTTCATATACACAAAGTAATCTCTTTGGTAGTCAAACTCCCATGAGCCACCCAGAAAACAGAGAAGAAAGAACTCTGTTGCCTAGCAACCAATGGAACATTACAACACTAGATAAATCGAATCAATATTGCTCTAAATATTGAACCCTTAGATGATGGAAAAAACCCTCAAAGCCATGTCCATAACTCCTCTACTCTTTCTTTTCCTACACTCAGCAGCGAAGTGAAACTAGCTTGTGTTTTGACAATCTCCAGAGACCGACAGGGAGGAAGAGGACAGTGTGCTGAGTTCCACAGGAAAACCCATCAGTAGTAATTCAAGGAAGGAGGTACCTGAGGGCTGAGTCCTTAGGAGTTTGGAGCCTCTTGCCCACCTTGGCAGTGCTGGCTGGATGGGAGTGAGGTCATTGCCTTGAGTTCTTAACCTATTGGTGTCTGGTCAGAGCTCATTAAAGTTGAAGAGACCAAGGTCACTCTGTCAACTGTTTCTTAAAAAGAGCTCCAGAGGTCGGGGCACATAGTGCATTCTCATTAACCCTTGACCTCCAAGTCCTCCCACAAACCTCTCATCACCAAGCCCTGGCAGGGGACTGTCTGCTCACACTCCTCAGATTGCTAATGTGGGCCTTCTTTTCCCATGAAGTCTCTCTTAGTCTATATTAACCCAACTCGCATAATCAATGTTTGCCTAGGGCTCACACCTTGGTAGAAACCAACCTGGTTTGTGGAAACTTTGAACAATGTCCATCCACCTTGTTTTTCCAACTAGTGACTTTTCTTTCTGGAAAGAATGCTGTGCCATATTCTTAGAAGCCGGGTCCTGGTAGAGTGTCCTTTGGCTCCTCGGTGCTCTTGTACAAAACTTCCCTTGGGGTCCCCAACGTTAGGCATCTGCCACAGTGCTGTTGGAATCATGCTCTCTTCACATGTAAACTTACAGGGTTGACTTTGGTGAGTTACTAAGATGCAGAAGAGGGAAACTAACATTAACCCCGCCTCACGCCAGGCACTGCACAGAAGCTTTACCAGATTTGGGCTGATCATCCAAGCCCTGTGATATCCATATGTGGTAGGTGTTGTTATTTCCATTTTATAGATGGGGAAAACTGAGGCTTAACAAGGTTATAGAAACTCACCTGTGAGAGAGTTACAGTATCCTAATTACCTAATGGTAACTCCAGGTCTTCCTCTGGTCTTTGTGTGGTCACTGAGAGGTACATGGCTGGGAAATGGGCCCTTTTCTATTAGCAATTGGCCATCCAGTGGCACTGAAAAGAGGTTAAGTACAGGACCTGACAGGTTTCTGAACAATAATGTGGAGGATGGCCTCCACTGTGCAAGGAAGAACCTCTGAAATGAACCAGGGTGAGACAGGAAAGTCTATTTGTCTTTTTTCTGAATTTCTGTGGTGCTGGTAAGTCAGGTTTGCTCCGGATGTTGTGTATGTGGGCAGAGCCCAACATTTAGCTCTGGGATAATTCGGACAGGTCCTGCTTTTCATCATTTTCCACCGTATGACCATTCAAACTTGGATTAGACTATTCTCATGGATGTGGGGGTAATTCAGGGAACTTAAAACATTGGAGGAGGAAATTCAAAATTGTTCAATCTAATTTTCCCATAGACCACCAGGAAAGCCCCCAGGAAGACAGACTCTCCTCAGGGGTCCTGTGGCATATTCTCCTTCCACTATTGGTCCCCTTTGTCAAGCATCTCATTCTCCCAATCTCCATGGGGAGCATCTCCATTTACCTTTTGGGAAATCTATCTCCTCATCCTCAGGGAAATCTCTGAATCTCAAGATCCATTACGGTTCTCCCCATCCATTCAAGAGTACATTTATCCACTGATAATGTACTGAGTCATTACATTAATGGCAAGATCCCAGGCAGGGTGGGTGAGGATGTGCAGCAGGACAATTATCTCTTTCCCAAGTCCCCAAACAGGGTATCTGGCAAGATTGGGAATGTCCATATCTCCTCTTTCGCAGCTAACTGAGTCTTACTGTCCCAGGACAGAAAAACTATAGACGCTCCCCTGGGTCTCAGGCCATAACCCCCTCCCTACCAAGTGCTTTATGCATTGCATCCTCCCAGGACAGGCTTCCGAGTCACTCAGTTGCCATTGTTGTAACGACTATTTGTCGCTCTGCTCCTACATGTTAGGCACTGTGCAATGCATGATGTTACCTGCTCCTTCAATAACACTGCACGTTAATCACTAGCCTCATTTTGCAGAGGAGGAAATGGAAGCAGAGAGAGATCATGCAATTTGCTCCAGGACACTCAGCAAATAAGTGGGGATCATGATTTGACACAAGCTCTGTCTGAAGTCAAGGCTTCCATGCCAGTTTGAGGGGTTGATTTTGCAGAAGCTGGTGCGGGGAGACAGCTTACAGGCAACGCTCCAGGAGCAGGAGAGGGACCCAGGAGACGACTGGCAGAATCTTGCCTTCAACTGGAGAATCAAGCGACCTGGAGTTTAGTTCCAATTTTACTTAAATTTGTGTGAATAAACTCCTGGGCTTCCTTTTCAGTATCCGTAAAATGAGGGAAGCCTCAGTGATCTTAGAGCTCTCAGAATCCAGTTCGGACCCATGGCCCAAATTCCTGAATCCTGGAAGCAAAGCATAGGAACTGGAACCAAACTCGTGCAGAGCTCTGAGGTCTGTTCTTGCATCCTTTAGTGGAAATGGATAAAAGACATAAAGCCATCTTGTCATGCACCACCACTGTCGGCCCCACCGAACAGAGTGACAGGAATCTCCTTCCGCCTGGAATTAAGTCTTTGGGTGTTAAGTTTCCTTGGGTGTTATTTCTTCTTCCCACGTGAGTAAAAGTCTTTATAGGAAGGTATTTCTGGTTTTAAAGGAGGAAACCTGAGTCTACAAAACTAATCAATTGTTTAGTTGCTGTGACTGCATTATGAGAACATCCTGAAGAGGACCTTCATTTGTGTCATTCTTCAACTATTATTAACAAGTCAAATGATGGAAAGATAGTTGCAAATCAGGGATAAACAGGGCCAAACTATAACCAGCCTCGGGACTCGTTAAACATGATTTTTCATACCTCGCCTTGGAAAAGGAGGACTTGTATCTGAGGTAATGCTCATTCCCTTCCCTCCTTCAGATGCACAGCTCCTTTTGAAGATGCCCTCCAGTATGTCCGTCATGTCTACCCATATCCATATTGTTTTGCATTATCAACCAACCGATCCGAGTGGGTTTGATCCCATTACTAA
>NW_005327494.1:0-3675 GCF_000412655.1 Myotis brandtii | reverse complement strand
TGTAATACCTTAATCAATAAAGAAATAAAAAAGAGACAATAAAGGCAGAGAAACTGAGTACAGCAAGTATAGACAATTTTAAAAATGAGTTTTCTTTAAATTGATCAGAGTAATGGACCTGAAGTTAGAGAATATTGTTTATTTTTCAAGCAATAAAAACATTATATCCCTACAATCTGTATAACTCCATTGTGTTTATTGGAAGAGTAAAAACTGGATGCTCAGAGTGGGAACAGACTAAAATTTGGGTACCTATATCATTGTGTTCTTCTGTAGGAGATTAAATGTAAGAGATTGGATTTTTTCAGAAGAAAATTTTCTTAATTTAACTAAATTAACAATCTGAATAGTTTGACTTGAAAATAAACCAAAATGTAAAATCATGAACCCTAAAATTAACAATCAAAATAAAAATTCAATAGTGATTTTTATCTCTGGTTGATTTCACTCTTAGAAAAACATTGTCAAATTAATGATAACGTAATGCAATGATTTTTTGGCCAAGCTATGATATTTTGATCATTTAAGACTTCACTTTGAATTGAAGGAAGAATCTCAAAATATAGGGCTAAAAGCAACTTTGAAGAGGATTTAATGTGTACATTTTATCAATTGGTAACCTGAACCCTAAAGATTAAGATGGCATATGGAGATCACAGTAGTTTTAACAAGGCAGGGACTAGAATGTTGTTCTTATGGTACCATGTAAGAGCCTATTCTACTATGTCTCAAGTTCATTTCAACGTGGGGAAATACCTTGCCAATGCCTAAGGGAAGTGGCATATGTATTCGTTTAAATGACAGTTCAAGAAGAAACTGATAATTTAGCTCATAAATACTGAAGTCAATACTATCTATTGTTTCCCCCTTAATCTGCAGCTGAAATAAGGAATTAATGCCCTACAGTTCTGTTTCATTCAGTGTGTACTTACATAGTACCTTCAGCATGCCAACCATCATAGAGGCACTTAAGAGGTATCTGATGAATGTTGTACTTCCCCAAGTCTATAACATTTGTGGAGAAGAGGAGGAGAAAAGTGACTGACAGTTTGTGGGCCAGGCACAGCTCACCATAGCTATGTGGAGTAGGGGTGGTTATTCCATTTGTATGGAAAAGAATAATGGGGTTAAGCAAGGTCCATTACACAAGCTCCACAAGTCAGAGCTGTCCAGGACAGACCTTGCTAAATGCAGAGATCATGTAATTTCTATGCATACTAAGTGGGCAACTGGAGCCCAATACTCTGTTTACTAGGTGGTGGTGCGGGCTCTCTCATCTGGGAAACTACATTTTTGAGGGACTAAAAGGAAAAATGAGAAAATAATTCTTATAGAACACAGAGGACCTTGCATTGCCTTGACCCACTAGCCCAAAAGAAGGGGTAATATGCTGTCCTCCTATTTCCGGGTAGGGTGGAGGTGGGGAGGAGGGCACGAGAGGCCCTTTAGCTACTCAGAGTTGGGTTGCTTCAACCCAGAAAATTAAACAAATTCCCATGATGCCACAACACTGAGCATTTTAAGAAAAGAAAAAAAAAGAAGTTGGTGATGAACTTTAATTGAGCAATCTGGAATTTGGGAACTAATGATCTTGCTGTATCTTGGATGACATTGATTTAAAACATGAGGAAAAAATGGATTCAAATAAATGGATATCAAATATAGTAGTGGAAATATACAGGATTGAGAATCAGAATACCTAGATTTTGATCCTAATTCTTCCACTTACTAGCTTTGGGACTAGTGGCAGATTCTCGGAGTCCTAGTTTCCTCATCTTTAAAATGAACATATGGATAAGTGCTATATTACATGGTTCTTGAGAAAAACAAATGAAATAACATATATGAAAGTGCTTTTAAAACTCTAGAATGTCAATACAAACCTTCTTATCATCATTCATATAAGTATTCTTAAATTTCTGAATGCATTATATGGTAGTTTGAACATGGGGTTAGCTGGGAGTTTTTAGTCAGTTCCCTTGGATTTATAAGTCTAGGTTTGGTTTAGGTGGCCTAGAATCATAAGATTCAGTTACATATTTGAGCCACTTCAAAGAATCCCTGACTCTCAGAAATTCTAGAGTTCTTGGAGTAAACAATGAATTTTGAGGTGCCTCAGGCTAAAACCAAATTCCCAGGTACTACCCAGTGCCATAACTAATGGTGAACATTGAATTATATATGTTGAAAACTGTGACAGTATTTTTGGGGTGCTGTGAGTTGGTCATCAAGACTACAAATAAAAATGGAAAATGTGGGCCACTTTTAATAAAAATATGCTTTATGCATCTATTAGTACGTTGAGCTTGGAACATAGGGTCAATATATTTGATTATGTATTGCTGGCCCTTAATAACTGAAATTTCCAATGTGCCAGCTAAGCAACAGATGTTCCTTGGAACTAGTCATCAGTAGAAACATCCTCACCATATTGAGATTTTGCATGGAATTCTAATTCATTGCTTATTTTGCACAGAAATTTTATTTAAAATCTACACTATAGAAGATCAAAGGTAAATTATAGGAATGAGAGAAGATATAATTAGAACTCTGGCTCATTTCTTTGAAATTAAATTATTCCTGGTCTTTATTGTTTCCTACCTCATTATTGCATTCATGATTGCAATGGATGGAAAGTAAATTGTTCTGACTTAATGGGTTGACATTACTGCAGAGGGATTTGATAGTCAGAGTTCTCTTTAGCTTCTTGTAATTGAAATAGATTTGCACTAAATATATACTTTTAACAATTTAAATAAAATGCCTTTTTATCAGCTCAGAGCAATTTTTATGGACAAAGTTAAACCTGTACTTTTTTGACTTTGTGAGCAATTAATTTGATTAAAATTGACCGGTTACATGTGACTGCCCTTTAGTGCAATAGAACTTACTAATGAGAAACCCCTTTGCTGGGGACTATCTACTGATGAGCAGTAGCTAACTGGAGTCAACTGTGTGGTTTTGGATGAGGAGCTGCTCTCTGTGTGTGAACAGCAGAACAGGGATACTGAAATAATCTTTGTGGGGTAAAGCGGGCCAATTGAGATCATTGTCTTGGTCAGAAAATGCTTGGTCACAAGTAACAATAACCCACCTAAAGTTACTTAAATATAAATGAAGCCTAATTCCTAAGAAACAGGATGCCCTTCAGAGCAGAGAACAGGTATCCAGCCTCACAGGTGGCTGGAGCCAGAGACTGGACAGCCAATGGGAGCCCAGGCAGCCTGATGGCTGGCCAACCTGTCTCACATCAGTCCTTAGATTCACATGGTGTCTTCTTTTTGATTCTTACTGTATAACTGCTTCATTTTTCTCTCTCTGAAAACCAGCTTTGTCTGGCCACTTCTACAAGGGCTCAATACAGCCAACCCAGACCAAAGGTGAGGCAGCCAAGTCCTGGAGTATTTTGTGTTCTGATTAAATTTCTGGGAGTTTGAGGCCCATTTAATTCTCTTTGGAGCTGATGGGATAGTCTGGCCTTCATGATCCATGGAATTCTGAGTGAGTCCCAGAATCCCAGGGAGCAGAGAAGCTCTGAGAGCTGGGTCCCAAGGTGTTGGCACGGCTTGGTGAGGAAGAACCCTGGGAAAATGGAGAGGCCAGCAGGCATTCTTGGCTTCCTTCCTTGCTTCCCTCTGGATGTCATCACCCCATTTGGGGGCATCTGCTGCCCTC
>NW_005327493.1:0-3616 GCF_000412655.1 Myotis brandtii | reverse complement strand
TAGATAGATAGATAGATAGATAGATAGATAGATAAACCCAGCAGAGGCAGAAGAGAAAGTGGTATAGGACCAGGTGGCAGAGGACCAGAACATACACAGGGCACTCACATATACACATAAGTATGCATCTGCACACATGCACATGTAAGCATCATTGTGCACATATATCCACACTCACAAGCATACACATATATACACACACATACATGCATGTGCAACCTTGCTTTCACATTTGGAATCTCAGTCTCCAGTCTCTGCACCTGGAGCCACAGTTTCTTGCTTTAATACATCCCCTTCTCTATGACCTTACAGAGTACTGCTGCCTCCTGTGTGCCCTGCCTCACAGCTCTGGAGAAGAAAAAATAACACTATGACCTTATTAGGAAAGGAAAACCTTACCCTTTATCCACTCAGCATGGAGGATGTTTGACTCTGGCCACATGAGCTCATAGGATTATGTCACTTGTACATAAAATAGTGTGTCCCCTCAACAGAGAGCATCCAGAGGTACTTAGTAGAGATAGTAAATTATTATTGGTTGAAAGACCCTGATGCCCTGGAGTAATCAAATTCTCCTTCTTCACTCACTCACATCAGACACTGCATGAACCATGTGTAATTAATGTTATGATGAAATCCGTTGCTACATTTTATTAACACAAATCGTGGAGGGGTAGGAAGGGGCCTGTATCAGAATAGCATGGCAGGAGGCAAGGTGATTCAGTAGAATGTGTAAAAAGAAACAAGAGAGGCAACTGACAAGGAATTACTAGACCTACTGTGAGTTGGGTGCTATGAGGTCCACCAGACAGAGGCATGGCCCTGACCTCTAGGAGATTAAATGTCTAACCCCTGGAATTAAAAGCAATACTAACCATACAATATTGCTCCTAATAAGTCTGACTGATCCATGCTACATGATTCAAAGTACCTGGTTCGTTAGTACTTTGACATATTACCTAATTGAATCCTTACAGTAAGATCAGCTAAATATATTACCCCCTTTACAAATGAGAAATCTAAGAATTAGATATTTAAATCACTTGCTCCAGGTCACACAATTTGACTCAAAGATACCAAAGCCCTAGGAAAGTAGTAGAGTCAAAATTCCAACTTATTTAGAGACTGTCTATTTAACCCCTACAGAGCCTGAGGGTGAAATTCCTCCCATGCACATACCCTATTGACTTATAGTCATACAATCCCAGTTGATCCTTCTGAAAACTAGCTCATTCATTGCCTCCACCATGAAGTCTCTAAAATCACCTTCTCTGCCAATCTTGCTTAAATAGTTTCTTGTCTAACAAATTTAAGTTGGTTTTTTTTCAACTAACCTGTAAGCTATTTGCACATTATGTCAGAGGAGAGTTAATACTATATGTTATTATTAATACTAGTGGTAATAGCTATTCCAGAAAAGGTATTGCTTATCCACTGTAACCAGACAACAGAGCAGAGACTCTACCTTGGTACGGTGTTCTCATAAAGCATATGTTGTCCACTATGTGAAGGCAGTGTACAGAGCACAGGGGTGGGGAGATGGGTATAACCAATCAAACAACCACCTGTCCTCAAGCCACCAACATCAGCTGTGGATCCATGGCACTCCCTGTGGATCTGTAGCACTCCCTATGGATCTGTGGCATGCCCTCAATAAATATCATTTAGAATGCAAATCGGAAAGTGATAAGTGTAGTAACTGAAATGCCAACTACTCTGGGATCTAGAAAAGAGAGAAGGTGTGGGAATAGATCAACACGGGAACTTGGAAATGTGTGGCTTCATTGAATTAATTTACAATATCTGGATCCTTAGCTTTTGTTAATTGCTGTTTCACTCTAAGGTGCCTGCATTGATATTGATAACTGATTTGGTTTTGTATTAATAGAATTTCCAGTGAGGAAAGGAGGAAGGGTGAGTATTATGATTTGACTGGTGTGACCTCTTTTTCTCCTTCCAAATCCATTTCACTTCTCAAGTCAAACATCTCTCTCTGACTGCTGTCATGACCTTCACGGTGCCATGTACAATGATTTGAGGAAATCCTGTGTACCTTGAATGCCCCCTGGAGCCTGCCACTCACAGGTCCTTTGGGGTTTCATTGTAGTATACTTGCCCTTAAGGTCACAGAAGTAACATGTCCCCCTTTCAAAAGGGGAGCTCTGCTCTGCTCTCCATGCGTCCCAATGGGCAGGAAGGGGCATTTCTCACATCACATAATGCTGGGTCACCCCATATTTTGCCTAATGCTCTTTGCCTCTCTTCCTGGGGGGCTCCCCACAGTGTGTGGCTGGCTTGACATTTGCCTGTAGGACCTAGATCCTTGACCATCATCACTGCTGCTGCCAATGGGGAGGCCCTGAGCTTTTGGAGCCTAACTCTGGAATCCTTCCTTTGTCTCATGACCAGCTCTCTGCCACCCAGAAGCTCAGTGCTATCCCTTCATGGGAGCATCAGTCCTCCAGGAGGGCTGGGCCAGGTTGGGGACAACTACAGCCTCACATTACCAGACTGCTCTTTCTGACCGCCCTCATAGCATCCTGTCTTTCATCTTCATAATTAGATTTTGTCAGGCAACGACAAGTTATGCCTACATGTGTCTGACCCTCAGGAAGTGTAGCCAAGTGACCCAATAGGCCATGATACTTAGGAAGGATTTGTCTGCTCAGAGCACACAGAAGCCTTCAGGGGTAGGAGGTATTATTGTTCAACCCTGCACATTATCCTACCCAAGTCCCACAGTCGCATTCTGACAAGTCACTCTGGTCATCCCAGAGAGAATAGAAATTTCTAGCATAACTGAATTTTGAGGTGAACATTTCCTTTTTCTTCCTATGTACTTTGTATCTAATGCATAAGATAGCAAAATAACTCTTCCCATACTCCATCAAATGTATGTAAGATAAAATGACTTTGGATGATGAGGGAGGTGATTGGTAAATTGATTAAAACCTGACAAAGACCCTGGGTACTTGCTTCCTTGAGTTAAAACAAAATTATCTCATAAAATTATTCAGAAATAATCACCATTATTGATACTGATAAAAATAATTAAATTATCACTTTCTTTTTACATGGGTGATTCCTGAATAAAGATACCCATTTTTTAATATAAAATCCTGAATTTTCTCATGTGGTTAATCTAGTCTGGGAATTTCTGTTACATGGGATCAAGCTCTTCCTCTTGAAGGAGATGTCCTGGACAGAGACCTGGGGAGGAGTTACAGCCCTGGGGTCAAGTTTAGCAGGAGACCATGAAGATAACAGAGAGGATCACAGAATGTAATCAGGGAGCCATGGAACTCTGACTTGCTCAGGTAGAAGGAGCTAGAGATTTGGGGTCAATTTAAGGCTGCAATTCTAATTGTGTTAGGGTTCAGTTAGCAAATGGGTTTGGAGATCATTGAGCACAAACACCCAAACAAGAGTTTAAAACTATCTATTAAAAGTTATTTTAGATGTTGTTCCATGAACAAGAGTCCCTCTGAAATTTTGTTAAATAAAAATAGTTACCTATTCTTACCTACTGAAGCATAACCTCTGGGAATGGAGGCCCAGAATCCGTATTTTTCAAGAAATTCCCTGGGTGAGCCTACTATACAGTCAGGTTTGGAAA
>NW_005327492.1:0-3601 GCF_000412655.1 Myotis brandtii | reverse complement strand
TTTTTTAATTTTATTTTTCAATTACAGTTTACATTCATAGAGTTCATTATTTTTGAAACACTCTTGCTTTGCCCCAAAGTCCTTTGCCCTCTGTCTTTTCTAAATACCTGGGGAGGTATTGTGTTACTCAGGATGCTGTCTACTGTCTGCTTTCTACTGCCTGCCCCTAGGAGCTGAAAGAGAGAACCGAGGTCAGCATCATTATGAAGTCATAAATATTTTCAAATGGTTCAACTCTTCACACTGCACAGTAAACCAGATAATTTTTCTCAGGTTAACTTACATTCTAACACTCAGTAATGACTACTCCAGATCTTTTCTACTCAGACATTCAACCCTGCCCCTTCTCCCAGCCAGCCTCACACATCACCCTCAAACAAAATGATTTTACATCATAATGAGTTAAAACAAGAAAAAGAAAGGCAGAGATGGGAATTCCCTCATCTTCTACCAGTAAACAAAAATGCCTGCCTCAATATGCTTCCATCTTCGACTGCAACCAGAACCAAGGGTCAGCTGCCTGCTGCCATAAAAGCCAAACTCGTGAGGCAGGTGCTGGTGAAAAGGAAGGTGGTTTATTCAAGTGCCAGTCACCTGAAAAGATGGGGAACTCTTGTCCACATCTCTACATCTCAGTGCAGGAGAGGTTTTTATAAGGCAGAACAAAGAGATCAAGAAGAGGGGGTTGAAAAATTCTCTACATGCAGATCAGCATAGTCCATTCTGATAATGATCCCAAAACTGGGCAAGTGATGGTCTGGCGGGCATCATTCTGATCTTCGTCGTCCTGGTTCTACATCATCCTTGTTCTACAGTTGATGGTCAACAAATCTCCCAGAACTGGAATGACTGAAGGTCGGCATCTGCATCTTCTGAAGTTAATTTCTAGGATTCTTATGCAAACATGCTGTTTATTTACAAGCTGCATACTAGTCAGAGTCAGCATTTACAGAGACAATGTAAAGAGAATGGTGGGGTGGGTTACAGTTCCCCACGGTTACACTATCTCTTGTGAAAATGGAGGAGCCGTCCTTCCTCCTGTCATGGGTCAGTCCTTCTTGGGTCTGAAAAACTTTCTCCCCCTGGGTGGATTCTCACCCATCAGTCACCCCTTCTTCTGTTCAACTGGGTTTTCTATTGACATTTAAACACACTTGAAGTTTCTCGAATCTAAAACAAAAAGACCCCTTTGAAACCTTTGATTCCCCACAAATACACTCCCTTCAGTCATCATGTTCTCTCCTCTACTTCATGGTCAAAAATGTTGAAAAGTTGAAATAATAACCAGGAAAAATAAATGGGAATAAGCATAGAAGCTACTGTTTGCCAGACAGTGCATTCTTTGTTTCTTCTATAGCCTTAAAATGTCTCAAGTTTCACGTCACTTGTCCTATAGACACTGTCTTTCTTCAGCTGTAACCATGTAGCCATTATCTCAGTGAATGACTCAACCTTCTTTTTAAAAAGTCAGAGGTTCTCAGCCAGCACATTGAAATCACCTGGAGATCTTTAACGTCCTAATGCTTGCCCACGCACCCGTCAATTGTAATTGTCTGACACATGGCTTGGCATCAGCTCCCCAGAGGATTCTAATGTGCAGCCAAGACTGAAACCAATGTAAAGCTCTTGTGTGTGCACTTAAAGTAGCTAATGAACAATATTTTTAATACATTTCTTTACACATGTTAATCTCAAATTCTCTTATATTGCTCTCCAAAAACAAACAGACAAACAAAAATAAACCTAGGGGAAATAGATCATACATTGTTGGTGGGGGTATCAAATGGTAAAACAGTTTGGCAGTTTCTTAAAATGTTAAACATAAATTTACCATATGAGTCTGAAATTCCACTCCTAGGTATATATCCAAAAGATATGAAAAAATGTCTACATAAAGGCTTGTGTGCAAATGTGCAAATGTTCATAGAAGCATTAATCATCATGGCCAAAAAATTATTCAAATGTCCATGAACTGATGAATAAATTAACAAAATGTGGTCTATTCATACAACTAAATGGTAAACCCATGCAATTAAATGGAATACTATTTGGTAATTTTTTTAAAGTATTAACACATGCTACAACATAGATGACCTTCAGTAACATTAAGCTAAATTAAAGGAGCCATACACGAATACCCTATTTCATGATTCCATCTACTTGAAATATCCTGAAAACCAAACCTATAAAGACGGAAAATATCTTATTGGTTGTCTGAGACTGGGAATGGGAACAAGGATTACCTGTAAATTAGCAGTTGGGTTGTTACCAGAGTGATAGAAATGTTCCAAAACTGGATTGTGTTGATAATTGCACATCTTGGTAAATTTACTAAAAATCATTGAATTGTATACCGAAAAAAGTGATGTGATGTGTAAGTTATACCTCAATAAAGCTGTTAGGATCAACCATCCCTGGGCTTCTATGTGTCTGAGAAGTGCTCAAGGTTGTGTATAGATGAGGCTTATGAGTGCGGCAACATGCAGGCCACTCCATGTCCCGTCCTCTTGTTTCCTCAAGGACACATCACAAGACCAGTGGTTCTCAAAATATGGGCCCCAAACAGCAGCATCAACCCAATGTGTTAGAAATGCACATTTCGGTTCATCCCACATCTCCTGAATCAGAAGCTCTGGGAATGGACCAGCATCTGTGTTTTACCAAGTGCTCCAGGCGATTCCAATGACGCTAATGGGTGAGACACACTGCACACAGTCTACATGCCAGGCTCTCTCCTCTCCCACCTGCGGGAATAGGCGTGATTTATCTGTTGAGATTAAAAGAATAAATGAGGCTCTTTTTGTAAGAGCAAAGAAGCTGAAATAACCCAAATGTCCGTCAATAGGTAATGGATGAACAAACTTTGGTATATCACACCAGTATTCATACCAATGAAATACTAATCTGCATTTTTTTTTAAAAAGGAATAAACTACTGATAAAGGTAAATCATTCTGCTGAGTGAAAGAAGCCAAACACAAAAAAATTATTTTTATGGGACAGGCAAAACTAATTCATGACAGAAAGCACCAGCAGTTGCCCAGGGCCGAGGGAACTTTGGGGGCTGATGGAAATGGTCTATATTTTTATTATGGCGCTGTTTATAGGGTTGTATTCATTGGTCAGAACTCAAAACTACATTCTTAAAATGAGAATGTTTTATTGTACATAGTTCTATCTCAATAAATTTGGTTTTAAAAGGAAAAAAAAGAAAAAAGGAACTGGGTCTAAGTGACCCTCTCTCCGTTCCTTCTCTCTGGTCTTCCGACCCAAAGAGGGGGCCCGGGCAGGGGACGTGGGGCAGGAGGCCCTTGTCCCTTCTCCTGTTTGCATGTGGTAAATGCAAGTAGCCAGGACCCAGGCCTGCCTCCTGGAGAAAGATCTGCCAAAAGCCAGCTCTCCCCTGCCTCCCCCAGTGCTGGGTTCCATGGAGAGGCTCTCCTGGGCATCTGAGTATGCCTATCAGCTCTAATACACACCCACAGCTCCCTGGGGAGGGCCTCCAGGTCTGGGAGACAGCCCCTTCCTAATTTATGTCTCCGTGTGACAAGGCCATCTTGGGGCTTTTCTGAAACCCTAGCTCGTTGCTGTCTCCAGCTTGG
>NW_005327491.1:0-3525 GCF_000412655.1 Myotis brandtii | reverse complement strand
AAAGGGGTCTCGACCCACAGGTTGAGAACCGCTGAAAGGTGTTAAAGGATCAGATGCCCAAATTGTTAGCAACGAGCCCCTTGCTGGTGAGCAGGGAATGGGGAAGGTTGTGTGAATTGTTCAAAGAGGCAGGAAGCAGGAACATGCCATGTCTGTGTTTCTGTCATTAACCAGGTAGAGGAAAAGGACTCTTTCAGTGGGATACTCAAGGCAAACGGGCAGTTTCATGAGCACAGAGAATCATTTCTGCAGACTGAGCTCAGGTCAGACCTGCCGGGTCAACGCTGGACAAAGAGACACGAGAAGGCAGGGGAGCAAGAGAGGGGTAGCAACAGGTGCTTGCTACCCTTCCTCTACCTCCTGCTCACTTGTGCCCTGGGACAGAGGACTGCCCCTCTCCCTGCTCATTGAGCCCCCACCCCTAGTTTCTGGCATCTGTAAGTAATAAATCTTGTGATTTTATTTCCTTTGTGTTAGCCTATTAAAACTGCACCTTTAATCAGACGACCCTGGAGTTTTCACTTCCCCAAAGTGGGAGCCCATATGCTGAGAGAGTTACCTGCCCACCCCATGTGGGTAGTTTGTACCTCCTTATTGGCAGGTCATAATCTGCATATTCTTAATTTAATGCACCAGGTACAAGTCTCCAACACAGTGTGCAAGATAAAGACTGTCAAATATATTGGCATACAATGAGGCAAAGGGCACAACATAATCTAAGAAATAATGCAAGAAAACAAACCTAAAATTTAAATAACTGAATCCGTAGATCAAAAGTGCACAATATTTTTCAAGAAAAAAATGATAAAAATATGTCAATGTGAAAACATATCTGAATGATACAATTGAGATTCAAACACAGAGCGCTCATTGGCCAACTCACAATGATGGGGGGAAATCAGGTTGGCATCAATTTCTCTGAGCTAGCACCAGAAGACAGTGGTCTGAGGACAAAAAAATATAACCACATACTTTTATACCCAGCCAAGTTGATTTTCTGGGTCCCAAGGCAATAGACACTCTGTCTCAAGTGTTCAGGAATTTAGGAAACAGCCTCATGAGCCTTTCTTGCAAAAATACCATTAACAAACACATTTAAAAGAAAATTAAAAACTCAGAGACCTCAGTTTGGATTCATGGGCCTCCTTAAGGTGTCTCCAAACCCCTAGGAATTGTCAAGGTGAGACTCAGCCACTGTACCATGGCATCCAACAAGGTACAGTGTCAGGAGGGGGGTCTAGAGTCAGACCTGCCAGAACCCAGCAGGACCACAAAGACCTGGGCTGACCATGGGCAAATTCCAGCAGCACCTCTGTCTCCTGAGCCTCAGCCTTCTGACCTGTTCAGTGAGAGTGGCTATTCCTCTCACTTAGTTGTACTGCGGGTTAAGTAAGATGAGTATAACCCCTGCATGTTACCCACCACATAGTAGGTCTTCAACAAATGCATGTGACTCTATGAAAGTTCCATGAACCAAGTTTTGGAGAGTGTGCACTTGGAAGTCAGCCTGCCAGGACTCAGAGCTCTCTTCAGCCATGTCCCAGCTCTGTGTCCCTGACACACTAGCCTCCAGTATCTCATTTCCTAGCTTTAAAATGGGGTCATCTTCACCAGGTCCTTGTGAAGATTAAATCACATTAATCACGTAAAGTACTTAGCACAGAGCCGGCATGCAGAAATCCTTAGCAAAACTAGCTTTGTTATGATTGTTTGCTGTTGTTTCAGTGGTCATTGCTCCAAAGGGGAAACTACTATAATGCCTTTCAACGTGAATGGAAAAACAAATGGTGGACATCCATACAGTGGAATACTATGCAGCTGTATAGATGGACAAGTTATTG
Source organism: Myotis brandtii (assembly GCF_000412655.1). Lineage (NCBI taxonomy): Eukaryota > Metazoa > Chordata > Mammalia > Chiroptera > Vespertilionidae > Myotis > Myotis brandtii. Next base: position 1,684 of record NW_005327491.1, on the reverse strand, counting down.
ATTCACACACATGTATGAGAACATTGATCTTTTACACAAAAGTAATAACATAGTGTGGAGTATATAACATACGTTTAAGTAAAATGTGTGACATCTATAGCACCACAGTAGGACAGAAGCCTGACTCCTGTAAGGTTCTTAAACTACATGTGAAATATCATGTGGGTAGACTGTGTTAATGGTCTATGCTATAAACCCTAAAGCAACCACTAAAATAACAAAACAGAGTGTGATATCTAATAAATCAACAAAGAAGACAAAGCAGAATCATAAATGATACTCAGTCCAAAAGACGGCAGAGAAAAAGAAGAAGGTATATCAAGAACAGTTTGGGGTGGGGGGAAAGAGAGAAAGAACATATTAGAAGAAAACGAATACCAAGGTGGTGGACTTAAACCTAACAAGATCACTATCATGCTCCTTTTCCAGGGAAGTAAACGAAGGCACAGAGATGGAGAGGGGCTTGTCCAGATGCAGAGCCAGGAAGGCGTGGGGCCAGCCTTCAAGCCGGCCTGTGGAGCCCGTGCTCGTAACAAGGGATATGCACCCAGCCCTACAGACCCTGGACACTCCTGTTCCTCGGACCTTCACCTCCTGCCAGATCCTCCATCCATGTGAACACACTGGGAGGGGCCACAGAGCTTCTCTGTCCACCCCCTTCGTTTTATAGCTGTGGAAACTGTGGCCCTGAGAGGGGAAGGAGCTTGTTCAAGGTCATTCTCTGAAGTAGGGGCCCAGCTGGGATTATGACTCAGACTCCAACCCGACCAGCTGCTAGGCTCATCATTGCTTCCAGATCCTTTCCTCCCCCGCCCCAAGCTGCTGTGACAACACCTGGCCCTTGATTCACTCTCATGTCCCAGCAGACACTCTGGGCGCTCATCGTTGCATCATCTAATCATCTTGCAAATGCTCCCAGGTGTTTTCCAGCAGGCATTTGTCTGGATGACTTTCCTCCGTACAAATAGGCTCAGAGTCATGTCTTCCATCCTTGGAAACACCAGGCTCCTACAGTATCGGTGTTGGTGACTTCTTCCTCTTCAGAGAGCGCCTGGCCATTGGACTTGGGCAGCCCATTAGAGATCACTGGGGGATATTGGGGAAACTGAGGGCTGGAGGAGGAGGGGCTCACTTCAGGTCACACTGCAGGGTGGGAGCTGAAGCAGAACCTGGACTCCATCTCTAGGCTCCTGGACCCTGCTCTTTCCCTGCAGCCTGTGTGCACCTGCTAAGCCTCAGATGTGACCTTGAGGCCCAGTTTCTGGGAGGGGGTGTGTCATGATGTCAAGGTCACCTTGTTTCTGCCTGTGAGCAGGAAGTCATCTGATTTCCTTTTAAAATAGCTTCATGAAACAAATGAGTCACATTCTTTAAAAATCCAATTGACATCAAACTATAAAGAAACTAAAAGAATCTCGAGAGCTCTCTGAAGCAGCACCATTAGCTTCGGGGGAGCATTCCCTGACCCTCTCAGGCTGGTTTTTCTCCGCATCCTGATTCCCGGTCCAGCTCTGCACCAGTGCGGCCGGCCTGTCTGAAGCACGTCAGGGCCTCCTGCAGGCCGTCTTCTCGTGGGTTCCGCCTGTGGGAAGCACTGCGGGCCAACAGAGGGTGAGAGGAGAAAACGGCTGGGATATTTCTTCCTGCTCCCTCCTAGATCCGACTCTGTCTTGTAGCTCTTGAG
>NW_005327490.1:0-3521 GCF_000412655.1 Myotis brandtii | reverse complement strand
GCTCTATCCACTGAGCCAAACCAGCTAGGGCTATCTCTACTTTGATAAAAAAAAAATTATATAACTTATGTGCACTGATATTGGATACTAGAGTTAATCTTATAGAAGACAGTATGTTCATAGGAAATGTACAGTGGTTGCAAAAAACAAAAAAATGTAGTTTCTTATACTTGGCCAAAACTAGAAACATAACTACATTTATTTTGGCTCACCAAATACCAGCATAATTTAATAAAATCTGCTGAAAGGGATTTGGTTTTAGCAATAATGTATTCCATCTGTTTCTTATGGATGATGTCAAATCAGTCTCCTCAGCCCTTCCCTCTACCCCGTCCCCCAAGGGGCAAAGGGTGCTTTGTTATTCCTTTTAAGCGATGTACTACACTTTACCTACCTCCTCTCATTTCATCCTCAACAACAACTTAATCAGGTGCATAGCGCTATTGTCCTTATTTTGTGGATGAGGAAACAAAGGTGTAAAAAAGGGTAAATGACTTGCCCACAGTCACATAGGCAGAAGTTGCAGAGTGAAAATTTTCATCCAGTTCTGACAGTGTTGCTGGTCACTGGCCGCATTTGTTCATCACCTCACTTCTGCCGCAGGATGGCTCAGGATGGGAAGGCTCAGCCAGCCCTGAAAGCGGCCCCTCCCATGCTGAGACTTAGCCACTGCTCCTCCGGGGGCTGGCCATTAGGGCTCTGAACCCCACCACAATGGGTTACGGTTGGGCTAACCCATTTAGCACTGATTCATAGAACATTCCAGCCAAGAGTTATTTTTTTCTGAAAACCAACTATTTTCCTTTATTGTACAAACAATGCATCCTACTTGTAGGCTGCTTGAAAAGTATGAGTATAGAAAAGAAAATACTGTTTTATATTTGTTCCCAAACAGGAAACAATTGTTTTTATATTTGTTAACAATCCTTTGTGTATATCTGTACCCTAGTAGTCTTTACTGTTTCTCTTTTTCATTAAATATTGTATCATGAACATTTCCTCATTTTATTAAAAATTGTTCAAAACCATCCTAGTAATGACAATGTAATATTTCATCATGTTGCTACTGTATTTGTTTAGTCATTCCCCTATTGAGGAATGGCGATGGTGTCAGGCACCAGCTTTGAATTCAGACAAAACTCACTTCAAGTCTGGACCCACTACTTGGAGTTGCATGGCTCTGGGCAAGTTGCTTAACCTCTCTGTGACTCAGTTTCTTCATTTATAAAATTGGATAATAATAGTACTTCACTTGTGAGATTTGATGAGATAGTTCATATAATTCACTTGGCACCATGCCTTATGCAAATTAAAAGATTAGTAAGTGTTTGCTACTGCTATTATTGAACTTTTAGATTGCATTCCAAATCCTTACTATTATAATTAGCTTTTGGATAAATATCATTGTACACAAATCTTCTTTCCGTATCTCTGTTTATTTCCTGAGACTAGATTTCTGTAAGTGGAATTGCTGGACCAAAGGTTATGGACATTTATAAGGTTCCTTTATTTACTTTTACCCTTGCCAATCTTGCTGTCAGCACTAACCAAGGTCTGCATCATAAAGGCTTTGACCAGAGCTGACACAAGGACCTTTCTAGACCTTTCTCTCAGAAGGTTCTAGATATCAGTATTCAAAAAAAGGAGTCATATAAAAAGAGACAAAGGGTGTGTTTTTCAAATGATTGGAATTTTTTTCAACCCTTCTTTTCTTAAAACATAAACATCTCTTTTTAGTTTCTTTCTAATCTCCTTCTCCTAATAAGCTCAGCTGCTTCACAGCATTTAAGTGTTATCTCCCCAGGCTAATTTTAGCCCCATGGTTGGAATTCAACATTATTGGGCCATGGGTAGAGATTTGACTCTAGTTCAGGTCATTGGCAAAGCAAAAGGCAATGGCCAGACATACCAAACAGGCACAAGACGCTCAAGGCAGAGAAAAGGATATGTCAGAACAAACTCATTACCACACCTTGAAAAACAAGTCAAACAATGAATCATTTCATGGGTTACAGTATCATCCTTGCATATTAAGGATAGAAGGGTGTGCCTAGACATATTCCAGAGGTTATCTTCATGCCTATATTCCTAGCTTGTAAGTACTTGGTACATAGAGGGAGAAGAAGGCAATGGATATATGTATGGCACTCGTATTGTTAAAGAGAAAGAGTAAGAAGAGGGAAAGGTTAAAAGCAACAGCCACCCAGGAAATTTTCTTAAGTGAAGACCACATAGAGGTGAAGGTCTGATGTCAGAGTGTAGCAAAACTTTATATGTAGGAATGAGCAACTTCCAAGTTTTACTCAGTGATTTAAGATTCTTCAAAAGTGCAGCCCTGCTCTCAAGCACAGCATGTACCTACTTCTTGAGTCTGAAGAGTCTAGTGAACATTTGCCATTTTTGTAGTTGCCCAGCACTGGGACATACTTCTTTGTGGGCATCCTAAAATAAGTAAGAGGCAGGTAGGGCTTTCCAGTCGAGCCTCAGTCAAGCATTAAGTAGATGACCTAAGCCTGGCTCATCAGATGCCCTCCTCCCCCAACTTGTACAGGACACACAGCTCCAGGAAATCACTAGGAATCCAATAAGCGTGCAGCAGCTATATCCAAGGTCTGGTGACAGCAGGGGTCTCCAGGGCACAGGGCAGGCAGTTCTTCTGAGGCCAACATTTTGGTTGTGGTTCTGGCTCTAACGTCCCTTGGATCTTGCTTGTGACCATTTTGCCAGCCTTTCTCCTAATTTCTATCTTCCTAATAATTCTCTTTCTACTTAAAAGAACCAGATTTTATTTCTCTTGCTTGCACCTCCACAATGAATAGGAAGAAATTGCAATAGTAGATAGTGGGTGGATAGGTGAGAAGACATAGCTGGACAAATAATGATCCCCCAAAGATGTCCATGTCCTAATCCCCAGAACCTTTGAATAGATTACCTTTTATTGCAAAAGGGACTTGAGATGGGGAAATTATGGGTGGGTCCAATGAAATCACAAGGTCTTTATAAAAAGAAGGCAGGAGAGTCAGAGAAAGAGATTGGGAGATGCTATGCTTCTGGCTTTAAGATGGGGCCACAAGCCAAGAAATGCAAGCAGGCTCTAGAACTGGAAAAGGCAATGAAACTGGTCTCTCTTAAAGCCTCCAGAAGTAACACAGCCCTGCTGATACTTTGTTTTCAGCCCGATGCTACTGCTTTTGGATTTCTCACCTCCCGAACTGTAAAATAATACATTTGAATTGTTCTAAGCTACTACGTTTGTGATAACTTGTTATACCAGCAACAGGAAACTAATACAGGAGATTATTACTTCCTCATGGAAAAGCATAATTTTTAGCCTCTATCAGTGGGTTGCAAACTTCAGAGAGATTGTGAAGCATTTTTTAGGGGTTTTTTAATTTATTTTTTTTAATGCTATAGAACTCTGGTGGTTTATTAGAAGAAGAAGAAATAAATGCAGATGAAGAGTCTAAAATGATTAGTATGTTAAGGAACATTGTGTATCTGTTTAACCCAGTTTAGTAAAT
>NW_005327489.1:0-3519 GCF_000412655.1 Myotis brandtii | reverse complement strand
CTGGTTTGTTCTGGTCATTATGGCATTTCAGTTGCTGGCTTTATATATATATAGATAAAACTGTTAAGAGATAAAATAGCTACACATAAAAGTCTGGATTTCCCATTTCTTTTGGAAAATCAACTGTATATTGACTTAACCATCTCCCACTTCCCATATTTTGGTACAGTCAGCTCTCCAGTAAGAACTGGAGAACAATTAAAACCATGTTTACTTGAACACTGGCTGGGTCCCAAGACCCATCTGAGACTGCAAGACCTCTCTGCCCTGGGGTTCCTGCTTGTGCAATGATGATCATGTGGGCAACAGCCCAAGGCAGTGTAGGAATGAATGAAACATTTAGATTATTTGTTCTGATGCTGATCTCAGCCACAGGAGACAAAAAGTTCAGTAAGTTCTGAGAATTTCTGTATACTTCTAACCCACAGAACCATGCAACATGAAATTTGTGTATGTCCTTCTGAGCAGACATATAACCTCTATGCTAATCTTCTCTGTATTGTTCCTATTTTAGTATATGTGCTGCTGAAGTGAACACAACGTATGATCTCTAGTTTGCCACAATCTCCACCATTCCCTACTAATAATGTTTCGATACATGGTGTTTATATAACTGAAAGGTATATTTTATTAATTTTATTTTTGAAAGGTTTTTTCTCTAAATAAGATATAACATATAATAGGATATAATCAAACTATTTTAGGATGTCTAGATAAAATAATATTTAACAGTGTTAGTCTTACTAAGTGTTAAGCCTTACATTTTTAGAAAGTTGAGAAATAGAATTTGTATCTCTCTTCATAAATTTGGACATCAGGAAAGATGACAACATTTTATGCATAGAACAAGAAATATGTCAATTATGTTTCCCATGTAGCCCTGTAGGTCTTATCTGCCTACCAGATTTAGACTTCACAAGGGTCATGATTTCTGGGTAGGTCTTGGGAGGCAGCTACACTTCAACAGTGTTCGGAAATGTGAGACATCACCCGGAAAAAGGGACTTAACTCATGCTGTTCGAAGCACTGGAGGATGTCATACCTATTACCCCCTCAACGGGTGAGCATAGGACTCAAAGGAAAACCTGAAACCTCAGTCATAAGATCATTCCCATAAAGCCAGACAGTTTTTCCTAAGAGTACTTCCCCAGCATTATCAATTAGGCCAAATTAGATTGAGAGCTGTTCTCAGCCATCTGCTATTTTTTCGCAAGGCACATAAATTGGGGACCCCCACAAATAGGTTTTAACCTTTATGTTGGCAAAGCCCATTTATTTTATTTTTGCTTTTAATAACATTTTCTTTACCCAATATATCAAAAATATCATTTTAATATACAGTCAATATAAATATCATAAGATGTTTCATATCTCTCTCCTTTTTAAATATACTATCTTGGGAATCCATGCATTTTATACTTATAGCATATCTCAGCTCAGACCAGCTACATTTCAAGTGCTCATATTCATATGTGGCTGGTGCCAACCATATTGGACAGCACAATCCTTCTAGACATTTAACTCAGCCCACAGTCCTATTTTCTTCTTAACTGTGGAAAGCAATCAACAACCTTGTAGGGGTGAAGGGAAGAAATGAGCTCAGTGAGTGATGACCTGTTTCCCAAAAGCGATTTATTTCTTCAGTCAACCCCACACAATACACAGAACAGAGTAAAGGCTTTAACAGTAAGTCTTTTTCACTGCACAATCAGATCAGTGTGAGGTAAGCAGCTCAAGGTTGAGTTATTTGGAAGCTATCTCATGTAGAGTCAATATTGTCTATGGAAAACAGAAACCTCTGGAAAATTGTCGCAAATTCCAGCTCTTCTTTTTGGCAGGAGCTGGATTATGTCCATACTGAAACCATCAGTGGGGAGGGAATGAGGAACCCCAGTGGGTTCAGATCACTCATGATTCTCTCCAGGTAACAGGAGGGACAGTGGAGGTCCTTTGACTAAACTGGAGTGACTGACAGCGTAGGGTCCTGACTGCTGGTAGAAGTGGGATGGTCTGTGCAACAAACTGGCAATAACGTAACTCAGGCCAAGGAAATGCCCTGGGAAGGTTAGAAAATGTAAAGTAGCTCCTGATAGCTTCCCACATACCTGGCATTTGTAGTGATCTCTGCAGTGTGGATACCTGGATTTACAAAGTTTAATTCTGGTTGTTTACTTCGTCTCAAAGGCTACTGTTCAGAGTCATGCTATGTTGAGCAAGGAGAAAGCACTTTCCCATCATTCTTAGGACACATCATTGAGTGTGAAGGTTCTGGTGCTAAATGAAAAGATGGAGCCGAAGGATCACCAAAATAGTTACACTCATGAGGCCTTTCTCTGATGGGAACTTCTCATGTACTCAAAGTAGGAGCATCTTCTGTAGACTCTCCCACATCTACTGAACACATAAGGTCTTGCTCCAGTGTTTTGTCCCTTGTGTGCATAATGAGGCTGAACTTGCCATCAAAGAATTTCCCACATTCACTTTACCCCTAGGCCTTGCTTTGGTATGAACTTCCTTGTGTTGAATAAAGTGGGTACTAGTGTTGAAGGTTTTCCCACACTCATTGCACACATAGGCCTGGCTCCACTGTGAAGTCTCTTACATGTTCTAAGGAAAGTACTGTAATGTAAGCATTTCCCACATTCATCACACTTAAAAATCTTTTCTCCAGTGTGCATCCTCTGGTGGTCAAGAAATACACATTAATGGTAAAAGCCTTTTCTACATCTGTCACAAGAATAAGGCTTTACTTCACTGTGAATTTTCTGGTGCTGAGTAAGTGCATTTTTGTGGACCAAAATGTTCTTACATTCATTGCACTCATGAGGTTTTACTCCACTGTGAATTTTCTGGTGCTGAGTAAGATAGTAATTTCTGCAAAAAATTTTCCCACATTCTGCACACTGATAAGGCATGAATATTCCCTTGTGACATTTCAGGTGTACTTTGAGGCTGGGGCTGTATTAAAAGCATTTCCCACAATTAGTGCACCAATAAATTACGATGCTGTGAAATTTTTTCTGTAACATAAAGTCAGAGTGGTTGCTGAAGGATTTGCCACATTTGCTACACTGATAAGGCTATTTTGCCATCTGGCTATTCTGCTTCTGAGCACATGTGTCTTTGTGGCTAAAAATTTGCCCGCATTCACTGCACCTGTATCCAATTTATTCAGTGTGAAAGGGCTCCTCACACTCAGTCCTCAAGTATGGCTTCTCCCCATGGTGTTGGCCAAGTCCAGAGCTGGCAGAGAAAAATGAAGGCATTCTCTGACACGTGGCATCTGCTGCTCATAACAAATTCATCCTGGCCCTTTTCCATTCTACCTGATGTCTCTTCACTCTGCTGTCTTGGGCTTTGCTCAAGGTTTACACTGAAGGCTCGCCCACTTGACTTACATGGATATGACTGCTGCCCAGGGGATGTTCCCTGCTGCCCAGCCAGATGCAAAATGTCTTTCAAGATCGGGTCACAGGTCACATTGGTGGCTCTTTTGGATGGAAGGACCCACCCTGAGAG
>NW_005327488.1:0-3480 GCF_000412655.1 Myotis brandtii | reverse complement strand
ACAATCATTTCATATTTTTAATTTGCAGGCAGATCATTCGGGGGTATGGAAAATGAGGCTTTACTTGTGAGATGTCCTAGACAAGAAAGTCCTCAACAATCTGTGGAGTGGTATTACCCAAACACCAACCGAAGTGTCACCACCCAGAAAGGAAATCGTGTGTTTGCTGAAGGGGAATATCTTAAGCTTCTCCCAGCCAAAGTTGAGGATTCTGGAGTTTACACTTGCATTATCAGAAGGTAGGACCAGTCACCATGATCATTAGGCTCGTTCTCTTTTCTTTAAGAGGTGATAGCCTGAGCTGCCCTCACTTTCCTTCTCTTTATAGACTTTTCTGGTATGGTTGACTTTGCAAAGTGATTTGAGTAACAGAGTACTTCTAGGAACACGCTCAGGTTGGGGTGTAAGTGCTTATGAACTAACTACTTGGATGTAAAACTGCAGGGATTAATTTTTAGCCCAGTCTTTTCAGTTAGAAAAAAAACCTAGTTTTTCTAGTGACCAAGACATTGAGACCAGCTGCTCAGTTTTGGCTGGAAGTGAGAGTAAATCAGCACAGCAAACAGTAAGCGAGGCAGTGGGCACCGCGGGCCTGCGGGGGCACGGGAGGGTCATCACCATGCCTGGCACCTGAGAGGCGATTGGGGAGGGATGTGAGATTATGGCCTACAGATTATTCACTCTGCAGACAGGCTGCCACATGTTTTTATTGCGTGGCTGTATTTGGTACAGACAAAATGTCAGATGAACTTCACTGAAAGGCAGGGCGGGTATAGTTAGGTGCCTCGGTTCTGCGGGCAGACAAGTTTCAGTTTCAGACTCATCTCCATCACTAGTCAGCTGGATGCTTGCAAGTTACTTCTCTGTCCCTCAATTTCCTCATCTGTAATCTACATAAAATAATATAAACCAGATTTGGGTAAAATCATTTCATAATGCTAAGTAACTTTTTTAAATTGTTGGACTTATTTTAATAGTTCTACCTCTGTTAAGACTGGACATATGAATCTCACCATATTTAAGAAACAACCAGGTTGCAAAATTCCAAAACGCCTGATATATTCAACAGCCTTTGGTTCAGCAAAAAATTCCCAAATATTTTGTCCTACCATTCAGCGCTACAATTGGACAGCACCTGTTGAGTGGTTTAAGGTAAAGGAAATTTGGAGAAATAAATGAAAGTTACACAAAATAGATGGACGTTAAGGATTATTAAGAGTGGAGTGGCATTTTGTATTTCAGAATTGTAAAGTTCTTCAAGGATCAAGGTACTACATACAAGAGGCGTATTTGCTGATTGACAATGCAACTAGCGAGGACACGGGTGATTATACATGCAAATTTATGCACAATGAAAATGGAGTCAGTTACAATGTGACAGCAACCAGATCATTCGCCTTTCAGAGTAAGTACAGAGCTTAGCACAACAGAACATTTGCCAACAGATCAGGCGGGAGGAGTGGCCCTGCTGTTGGTGTTCCTGCGCCGCCCCGGCCGCCTCCTGCGTCAGTCAGCACCTCAGTCGGCATCTCTGCCGTCACCACTATCAAGACTTAGACATTCCAGAGGGAGACGGTGTTACTAGCCCAAAATCACCTGTTCTTTCCTTTTTTACTTAATTTTCAAAGATAATGTGATCGAATGCTAACTTAACGTTTTTGACCAGCAGTACATCTATTTGAAGAGCAAGATTAACATTTCTTTCCCAATTTGTTGTCAAAGATTCTGTAAATAGAAAATGTCTACTTAATCTCTGATGTAACTCACTGGACTCGAAGTTGAGTGAGAACCTTTATAAAGACACCTGAGTGTTGTCAAGTGGCTTTCAGCCCTGCTTTGCAATGCTTTCAACATCATCAAAGGCCTCAAGTAGGTTACTTAATTATAAATTTTTCCAATTTATTTTAAACTCCACAAAAGCCCATTCAGGGAAAAGATATCACAATCAAGAGTGTCACATGGACACAGATGGTCCCTTAGCCTGGCTTGGCTATGGGTGTGGAGGAAGCAGGCCTGTGTGTGATTTCCTGGGGCAGAGCCACGCGGAGAAAGGCTTTGGTGGGCCCTCCGCTCCCACAGGGAAAGGGGCCGTGGACCACACTCCAGTAGCCATCACCGCTCACAGCGGAACCGCGGGCTCCTAACCATGGGCCCTCAGTGGTGGGGCCCAGTCTGGGGCACACAGTCACCCGGGCGCCAGCCCACACTCGGTCCCTGGGTGCCAGGCCACAGGCCCGGCACTTCCTGAGAGGCTGGGCCACGGGTGGGTGTGGGGGGAGGAGGAGGAGGCAGCAGAAGCGGGGCTCCTGCGTTGATCATTCTCACGGGTGTTCTGAGCTCCCCTTCCCTGAGGTGTACTTTTCTGACAATTGTTAGGTCGTACGATTAATTAATGGGTTGGACTAGTATTTGTGTAATGAGATAAAAGAGAATAAAAATATCAAAGAGCATAATCAGTAGTAAGGGAAAATGCTATTTTATTTTAAAGTTTTATTTCTTTGCGTCTGTGTGTATTTGCTGCCATTGTCGTCAGAAAATTTGAGAAGCATTGCTATGAAATAGGATAGAAATTTGAAATACATGTTTATATTGATGACCATCCAAAAGCTGTTCTAACATTGTATTCTCTTCTGGTCTTTGATTCAAGATGATGAAGGCATTTCATGGTTTCCAGAAATAATAGCACCTCCAAAAAATGAGACCCGGGACGTGGAAGTCGGTAAGAAAACTCGGTAACTGTAGCCTGGAAACCCCCACCCGGCCTGAGACCCCCAGGTGGGCCGGCGCGCCCCGCGTCCTGAGGGTTACATGCGGTGTCGGTGGCAGCCCCTGCCCCGGGCACTGGCTCAGAGCGGGGACATGTGGTCACAGACATCCATGGCACCTACTCCGGAGTCAACTTTGTAACTCCTGTGCCCTTGTCACTCCTGTCCGGGGTGGAAACTGTCCCCCTTACGCTTGTAAAGGGGACCAATGACATGCCCAAGGGTCTGAATATTCAGTGATAGGCCAGAACCAGGCTCTCCATCTCCGCCTTTCCTGGTCCCCCCAGCGGTGGGAGAGAGGATGCAAAGGTTTTGCATGTAAACGTCCCGCCCCACTGGTCCTCACCCACATGCTGGCTCATCTGCAGCCATTTTCCCACTCCAGTCCCATCGCCCCGACCACCCCTGGCTGTGACACGGCTGTGGCATTTCCACCTCTATGCCTGCTTCTGCCCATTGTCTCACGTCTCACCTCTCAACACGAAGCTCAAATGCAAGCCTCTGCGAAGACCCTTTTCCCTCCCCCCTACCCCCACTTCAGCAGGAGCACAGCTGTCAGGGAGCCCAGGGCCACCGGTTACTTGTGCAGCAGGCGACCTCTCCCTGCAGGGACTTCTCCCTGTGTCCCATGTCGCCGCAACCTCTCTAGAGAACACCTGTGTTCTCATTGTTTGTTTATACCCTTGTCCCCCGTGTAGAGACCTGAGCTCCTTTT